>NC_138775.1:27951890-27961890 GCF_965119305.1 Pelophylax lessonae | reverse complement strand
CAGGTCCTCCATAGATCCCCCTTTAGAGCAGGCCAGGGTCCCCCATATGCATCCCCCTTTACAGCAGGCCAGGGGAGGTACCCCATAGATCCCCCTTTAGCGCAGGCAGGTCCTCCATAAATCCCCCTTTAGAGCAGGCCAGGGTCCCCCATATGCATCCCCCTTTAGAGCAGGCCAGGGCAGGTACCCCATAGATCCCTCATTAGCGCAGGCAAAGGCAGGTCCCCCATAGATCCCTCTTTAGAGCAGGCCAGGGTGAGGGTGCCCCATATGGATTCCCCTTTAGAGCAGGCCAGGGCAGATCCCCCATAGATCCCCCTTTAGCCCAGGCAAAGGCAGGTCCCCCATAGATCCCCCGTTAGAGCAATCTAGGACAAGGTCCCCCATATAAATCCCCCTCCTTTAGAGCAGGCCAGGGCAGGTGCCCCATAGAACCCTCTTTAGAGCAGGCCAAGCCAGGGTCCCCCATATAGATGCCTCATTAGAGCAGGGCAGGGCAGGTCCCCCATAGATCCCCCTTTAGCAGAGGCAAGGGCAGGCAGGTCCCCGATAGATCCCCTTTAGAGCAGGTCAGGACAGGGTCCCCCATATTCATCCCCCTTAGAGCAGGCCAGGGCAGGTCCCCCATAGTATAGATCCCCCTTAGTGACTTCTTACGTCTCTTACCTTACCACGCTCCAGGCTCTCAGACTCTCTGGCCATTCTCCCCAGTCCCCCTGCAAAGACTATATTATTTAGTAATAATATATTTTCCTCCACTCCAGTCCACGACCCTCCCCCTTGCTTCCTCCTCCTACTCGGCTCAGGCTGCCGCTCTTCTCTCCTGCGCTGGGCTCACACACAGACAGTCCCTCCCCCAGGGCCCAGACAGACTTTCACAGAGAGCTCACTCCGCGGCCGCGCACGCAGGTCTCTCTCCACCATCACTCCACTTTGAGTGGGCGGCGCCGGCCAGATCTAGAGCCAAACGGGAGGTGGAAGTGACTGAGCCCGAGGCCCAATCCCTGAGCCATCGCATCGGGGATTGATCTAAACTGACTCTCAGTGAGTCAGAGACAAAAAATTCTGCGGCGCCCGCGGCGGACCCTGCAAGGACCGCTCACGGACACCATTGTCCATGTGCGGACACCTTGACGACCCCTGTTGATAAATACAAAAACCCAGGAATCATGTTATAAGGTTCTAGCTAGGGGGTACCGGACACCCAATCGCTTAGCCAGGATTTTCCCACAAGCAGATTCTAGGTGCTGGAGGGGTTTCTCACCTATTTACACATATGGTGGACCTGCCCCAAGATTCAAAAATTTTGGCACGATATTTCCCCATGGGTACAAAAAAACACTCTTAGGCCTATTCACTTTACCCCTCTACAGGATTTGGAAGAAAAGGAAGAGACCCCCCTGATGGGACTTTAATGGTCTTTTAGGAATAGACCGATATGGTTTTTTCAGGGCCGATCCCGATATTTTGGTCACAACGTATCGGCTGATATGGGCCGATATTTTGTACATTTAAAGTTTTGAAAAATAAAGGCAATTTTTGACACAAATCTTATGCTGAACATGTTCATTTTTGTTTAATGCTTAATGGCTGGCTGTCTGGCTCCCTGTGGTGGGTGGCTGGCTTCCTGGCACCCTGTGGTGCATGGCTGGCTGGCTGGCACCCTGTGGTGGGTGGCTGGCTTGCTGGCACCCTGTGGTGGATGGCTGGCTGGCGCCCTGTGATGGGTGGGTGGCTGGATGGTACAGGGCCTGTGGGCGGCTGGCTGGTACAGTGCCTGTGGCTGGCTGGTACAGGGCCTGTGGTTGGCTGGCGGTATGGCACCTTGTCTGTGGGTGGCTGGCTATCTGGCACTCTGTGGTGGGTGGCTGGCTGACACCCTGTGGTGCGTGGGTGTCTGGCACAGGGGCTGTGGGTGGCTGGCTGGTACAGGGCCTGTGGGTGGCTGGTACAGTGCCTGTGGCTGGCAGGTACAGGGCCTGTGGGTGGCTGGCTGGCTCGTTGAACAGTGCCTGTGGATGTGGGTGGCTGGCTGGCACCAGGCTACTGTGGGTGGGTGTATGGCTGTGATACACTCCCGCGAGACTAGTCCCGACTCCAGACGAGGCTGTCCAAGGTGAGGGAGGCGGCCTAAGAAGGCAGAATGATGTCACAAAAATATCGGCAATATCAGGCAGTTCTGGGGCCGATACCGATGTATCGGGGAAAGTGCATATCGGCCCCCAATATATCGGCCTTGCCGATAATCGGTCTATCCCTAGTCTTTATCCTATTAGTTACTGATAACCAAATTATTTAAGTATATTACAAAAGGTAAAATAGATTATATTTATTATTACAAAGAATACAAAAAAGTGTAGAACATAGAAATAGGTGTGGCTAGCCCTAAAAAGACTCCATCATAGTTGTCACTGTATAAACAGACATAATGCATATAATGTATATGAACAATTTACTCATGATACAACATGGCTGCACACCCATGCAGATTCTAGGAGCTGGAGGGGTTGCTCACAAGAAGGCACCTATTTACACATATGGTGAACCTGCCCCAAGATTCAAAAATTCTGGTACGATATTTCCCCATGGATACAATAAAACACTCTTAGGCCTATTGAATTCACCCCTCTACATGATTTGTTTCACGCCATTTCCTCCTCTATAAAAGCTTATAATCATAGTTTTACTCCACACCTCCTGAATGCAGGTAAATGTCTTATTCCCAGGTATTGGAAACAAAATATCTACCTTACCTTAGAAGATTGGTGAAGGGAGGTTGAGAAGGGTTTTGTCACGTACCTGGTTGGTTGGCTCCGGCTTGAGGGCCACTGGAGGTGAGACAGTAGCCGCTAGAGCATGGCGGGGTAAGAGCGCCTAGGATCAGTCCAGTAGTCTATGCAGGTAGTAGCTGAAAGCAGGCAGATGCAGGGGCGTAACTACAAGGGTTGCAGGGGTTGAAATCGCATCCGGGCCCTATGCTCCAGGGGGCCTGTGTGGCTGCCCTGTACACCTGGATAGGAGGGGCGGCGGGGGCAGCATGTAGAGAAATCACTGTCCTCTTTTTTCCTTCTGTAGCTGCAGTAGGAAAATGGAGGAGATTGGTTCCTCTGTATGCTGCCCCCGCCACTCCTCCTATCAAGTTCACTTGTGTTCTGCTGTCTCTAGGGCCCCTGTGTGCTCCCCTGGTCCCCCCACCCTCTCTACTGTGCTGCCCCCCCACCCCACTGTGCTCCCTCCCCTCTCCTGCCGGTTGCTGCAGGGGATGTGTCACAATAGAGAACCAGGAAAGGGTCAGTAAATATGTAATTTACCAGCTTCTTCCTTTTCTGAATAGACAGAGTCATAGTCAGTGACATTATAAAATGATAAAAAATAATACAATTTAAATACCAAAAAATAAATAAACTACTGACACCAGTGGGTGAACTTCCAGGATTGCAAAGGTCACACTTGTGACCGGGCCCTGGCATTCCACCACTGTGGGGAGGCCTCAAGATGGCAGAAAGGGGGCCCACTGTAGAACTTGTGAAAGGGTCCTGCTGCGGGACCGTAATAAAAAGCCCAGCAACGTGAGTAAATGGCCCCAGGATCAGTGCGAAGAGCCCCAGGCTTGAAGGGAAGGGCCCCGGCCGGGGGTCTGGGGGGCCCTTCATGGTTTCTTGCACCGGGGCCCTGAAGGTTCTAGTTACGCCTCTGGGCAGATGAGATGGTCGGCAGGATAGCCAGCAGAATAGCAGGAAGCGGGCAGACTGACTTGGCCGATGACAGACTGTGGATGCACAGCAGGAAGCAGGCACCAGAAGATGCGGAGCTGGACTGAAGGAGCTGTAGCAAGCTGGAAGCAGGGTCAGACAAGCCGGGTCGGTAACAGACAGACAGATCAGGCATATACGGCAGACAGAAGCGTAGTCGGGTCACAAGCAGAGTCCACAACGGATGCAGGACCAACAGGTGCAGAAGGCAGAGACAGAATCTGAGGTCAAGCCAAGGGTCAGGGCGAGTAGCAGACAGGAATGGTCAGAAGCAAGCCGGGTCAAGATCAGAGGTCAAATGCAGGAAACAGGAACACAGGAACATACACAGAACACTGTAGATCAAACAGCAATTAGCCAGTGCTGAAACTCTGTTTAACCACTTCTGGACCGGAAGATTTTCCCCCTTAATGACCAGGCCATTTTTTGCGATTCGGCACTGCGTTACTTTAACGGACAATTGCCCGGTCAAGAGACGCTGTACCCAAATAAAATTAATGTCCTTTTTTCACCCACAAATAGAGCTTTCTTTTGGTGGTATTTGATCACCTGTGCGAATTTTATTTTTAGCGCTATAAACAAAAAAAAAGCTACAATTCTGAAAAAAAAACAATATTTTTCATTTTTTGCTATATAACATTCTCAAAAAAAAAATTAAAAATCAAAATTTTTTAACATTTTAGGCCAATTTGTGTTCTGCTACATATTTTTGGTAAAAAAAAAAATTGCAATAAGCGTATTTTGATTGGTTTGGGCAGAAGTTATAGCGTCTACTAACTACGGGAAATATTTATGTCATTTTTATTGTTTTTTTTTTTTTTTTTACTAATAATGGAGGCGATCTGCGATTTTTAGCAGGACTGCGACATTGCGGCGGACAGATCGGACCCCTAACTGACATATTTGACACTTTTGGGGGGAACAGTGACATTACTACAGTAATCAGTGCTAAAAATATGCACTGTTACTGTAATAATGACACTGGCAGAGAAGGGGTTAACATTTTGGGTGATCAAAGGGTTAAATGTGAGCCTAGAGGAGTGGTTATAACTGTGGGGGGGGGGGGGTGGCTTGTGAAATTATTATAGAGACCTGTGTTCCTATATAGAAGGATCACAGGGGCTCTACGATCATTTCAGGGAGAAGAACGGTCTGCTTTGTTTAGCATTGCAGTTTTAGCAGAGGAATCTGCAGCCTGCAAACTTCTCCCATGACAGGAGTGAGTATTGCCCTATGGTCATGCACCCCCCCCCTGCGCGTGCGAGCGGCGGACCCGATGTCCGCTGCTCACTCACGATCGTCCGTGACAGCGGGAGAAAGGCAGGCGGCTTGTGTAAACAAGCCGCCTGTCATTCTCCCCTGTGTAGAAACAGTGATCATACGGTTCTACTATGTAGGACCGTTGATCATTGTTCCTACACTTCAAGCCACAGCCAATCACAGTTAGAATCACGCCCCTAGGGACACACACAGCCCCTCCCTCTCAAATAAAGTTAACCCCTTCACTACCAGTGTATTTTTACAGTAACAGTGCATATGTATAGCACTGATTACTGCAGTAATGTCACTGGTAACCCCAAAAGTGTCAAAAATGTCAGTCAAGGGTCCGATCTGTCCGCCCCAATGTCGCAGTCCCGCAAAAAAAATCGCAGATTGCCGCCATTACGCGTTAAAAAAAAAACAACAAAAACGACAAGAAAACTTTCCCTTTATTAGTAAACGCGATAACTTTTGCGCAAACCAATCAAAATACGCTTTTTGCGATTTTTTTTACCAAACATATGTAGCATAAAACAAATTGGCCTAAAATGTTAAAAAATTTTGATTTTTACATTTTTTTTTGGGGAATTTCATATAAAAAAATGTGAAAAATATTGTTATTTTTGCAAAATTGACGCTCTTTTTTTATTTATAGCGCATGATCAAAAAATCGCACAGGTGATCAAATACCACCAAAAGAAAACTCTATTTGTGGGAAAAAAAGGACGTCAAATTCGTTTAGGTACAGCGTCGCACGACCGCGCAATTGTCCGTTAAAGTCACGCAGTGCCGAATCGCAAAATACCCCCTGGTCAGGAAGGGGGTAAAATCTTCCGGGGCTTAAGTGGTTAATTAGCACCAATCACTTGGGCTATTGCAAATCTCACTATTCACAAATTTCTGTTGGCATATGATATTGCACAGTTGGTTAGGATTCATTTCATTATCTGGTTGAGCGCAGCTATTATATTTCACTATATAAGTTTGTCATCTGTACTATAGTGAAGCCTTTCCTGACAGTTATGGAGGCAGAGAGATGGGTTTATACTAATCAGCAAAGGGAACAACAGTTCTTGAATATCTGCTCTGGGTGGATAAGAACGATCAGTCATCCCCGTGAAATGGGAGTCCTGGATAGGGCCATGTTATAGATGGGGTGATCTGGGAGGGTGACATTGTCCCTGTCTGCCTAGGGTCCCACCCTATACTCAGCTACATGTAAACCAGTCAGCATTCCGTGCGATTTTGTGACCATTGGTTAGGACACCTGTTGAGAAATATATCCCATTTTTTAGTTCTCAGTAAGTAATGGAGAATTGTGCTTGTTTGTTTGAGGTTTAATCTTTTTCCCCTTTTTAGTTTCTGTCCTTTTCATTGTTCCCACTTCTCTTTTTTCTTTCTTTTTCTAGATGATTCCTCAGCGGTCTGGCCTTCTGTGGCGGTCATAGAAATACACATTGAGTCCACTTAGCATTGCTTTTGTTGTATTATATGTATGTAGAAAGGTTCTTACCCACACGGTCCACTCCTGCACGACCTGAGTTATGACTACCAGGGGAGGACTGGGCCAGGGGGCAGGGGAAAATTGCACCCCGGGCCGCTTTGATGCCCTGTAAAAAGGCTGCACACAGACATGCCTATAGGATTCCTATAGGCTTTTTTTCTCAGAGAATAGGTGCAGGAACTCCCCTTATCGAAATTACCCTTGTCTCCGCCCCTACCTTTCTCCTTTCCTTTCCTTGATTCCATCCCCTTCCCACCTCCCAGTACAGCCAAAAGCAATTGACCCCCTCAGCAACAGTAGATCCCACAAGCAACAATGGACCACCCACAGCAAAATACCCCCAGCAACGATAGACCCCAAGCAGCAACAACAGATCTCCCCGTAGACAGCATCAATAGACCCTCCAGAAGCCTGACACAATGAACTGTTCCCTCAACAGAAAATCCCTCCCAGCAACAATTGACCCCCCCAGCAACATAAGACCAAACCCAGCAACAATAGATCTGCCACAAGCAACAATAGACCTCCCCCCAATAAAAATAGATCCCTTCCAGAAATAATAGGTCCCCCAGCAGCAACAGTAGACCCCCCAAGCAACAACAACCCCTGCAAAAATATATCCCCCTACAGCAACAATAGATCATCCAGCATCAACAGACACTGCAGCACACTCAGCACCCCTTTCTATTACATACATCCAGTGCTGGAGGTGCCCGAACTGCGTTCCCCCGCGTTTCCACTGAAAAAAAGCCCTGGGATTCCTGGAGAAGAGAAGTAAAAAGTCCCCACTGCTGACCTACTGAGTGCGAGATGAACACAAGGACAGAGCGCAGGCCTCCCCCCCAGCATGGATGGTGTGAACTGTGTCTGAGCAAAGGCCGGTTCTATGCCCCACTGGATACTCTCCTCCCCTGGCCAGTCCCAACCGAGCTGTCCCAGCTTCCTCCTGCTGGCCAGGTCGGGAACACGGATTCAGCCGGTGAATAGAGAGTACCTGGAGTGGAGCTTCAGTCTTGATTGGGGGCCAGGAGGAGACCAGGAAGAGAGAGAGCGGTAGGGGGCCGAGTCACTGCAGCACGGGCCTCTGGTTTGTACTTGCCCCCTGGGCCAAAAGTTGCCAGTCAGCCCCTGACGATTACTATTGCTAGAGGGAATTTTAGCTACAGACCAACTGGGGGGGAGCGTTCATTTTTGTGTCTATAATAACTGTACGATGTGGAGCTTGTATGATGATTCATCCCTGATTTATGGGATGTATTATTGCTAAGGATGAGGACCAGGTGTGATGCCTGCCTTACAGGTGGAACATACCCTGGAAGTTTATACTTTTATGTCCTTGTCTTCATTTCTGTTATTCTTATTCACAATGTATGTTTTTTTTTTTTTTTTAAATCTAATAAATATTGATTATACAGAAAAAAATGTTGCTAAAATTATTAGTTTTTTTGAAAAAAGATAGACTGAGCATTTAGGCTCATCACTCTGCTGTGACCTCATTGTTGTGCGATTTCCTTGAATTGCTTGCAACTTTCATGCCACGTTAGAGAATGTGGGACTCAGGTCGCATAGATGTTGCATTAAAGTAAGGTAGGAACCTTTTTAAAGTTGCAGCCACTTAAAGCGGAGTTCCAGCCATTTACTCACCTGTCCAACGGTCCAGCGATGCGGCCGCCGGAAGCCTCGATCCTCTCCCTCGGCGCCGGCATCACTGCTGTGGGCACCCGGCTGTTACAGTTTGCGGCTTCACAGCCGGGTACCCACTGCGCATGCGCGAGTCGCGCTGCGCGCCGTGATTGGCCGGCAATCTTCTGGGACCTCTGACGTGTCCCAGAAGATTGCAGGGAGGGAGGGGGAGAGGAGAACTTCCGCTCAGGGCGCCGCGGCGCTCCGAGCGGAAGTGGGAGCGGGTACCTGTCAAATCTAGGTACCCGCTCCCCCCCCCCAAAAATGACATGCCAAATGTGGCATGTCGGGGGGTCAGGACTCCCTAAAGCGGAAGTTCCACTTTTGGGTGGAACTCCACTTTAAGTCGCATTGATAGAAACAGCCACCATTGAGATGACTGTGATTTCACTTGTCAGCAGTGGCGGCTGGTGCTCCATGGGCCGGGGGGGGGGGGGTGTCAGACAAGCCACACCATTCCCCCACCACCACACCAGCTCGCACACCATACCACCCCCCCCCCCCCACATCGCCGGGTCACTCACCCTGGACTGATGTGGAGGGCAGGCGGCGGTGGCTTCCAATGCATCTCCTCAGGGCCGTCTTTAATATTTCTTGGGCCCTCCAAAATCCACTTATTACCTATTTGCAGGTAGTGGGGGCTCAAGGGGGAGCTGCTTTGGGCCCCACAACAATGACTGGGCCCAGGGCGGCTGTCCTTTTTGCCCTGTGTTAAAGACAGCCCTGCATCTCCTCCCTCCTCCTCCTCCTTGGCCAATAGCATGGCCTCTCCTTTCGGCCAATCGTGAAATGAGTCTCATTTGTCACACAACTATTGTCACACAACTGGGTGGGCTCAGGGTGCAGTGCTCTCCGCCCCGAGCCCACCCTTTCTTTAAGCCTGTAAGAGCCTCTGGCTCTAATCAGGTGCTTAAAAAAAAACCCCATTGGAATCCATGCGTCCGGCGCCCTGCATGTAGATTAGGGGGCCATACGCATGGATAGGGGGGGCCGCACCCCTGCGCCCCCAATGGACGGGCCGCCACTGCTTGTCAGGCCAGGTTCACACAGTGTGCAAAGCGGCATGCAGCTTGGAGGGGGGTCCGGTGCCTCCCTGTTCACTGTTTTAGGTCTGAATTCGGTCCGATGTTTTGGTTGAATTTTTGGCTGAATTCAGACCTGAAACAAACTAGAAGACACAAAGGTCTCCTCTGCAAACCGCTCCGCAGCCGTCCCAGAGCTGTGTGAACCGTCTCCATTGAGACATGACATGCCAATTGGATGCGGGGGAACCCACATCCCATTCACATCAGTGTGAACCCAGCCTTATGCAAATCTATTGGGTTGATTTACTAAAGGCAAATAGACAATTGCACTCTGCAAATACAGTTGCTCCAGAGCTTAGTAAATGAGGTAAAGCTTCACTTTACAAGGAATCCGCTCTCCATCTTGACACATTCTTCACAGCAACCGACAGGAGAGGGTAGGGGGATGCCATCAAAATTGCAGGGGGGGGGGGGGGGCAGGGGAGCACGCAGGGGCCCGGGAGCAGCAGAAAGAAGAGGAAGCTGGATAGGAGGGGCGGCAGGGCAGCATATATAGGAGCCCTTCCATTTAACTGCTGCAGTCGCTGAATGCCCGTGGGAGGAAAAGGAGGAGAAGCGGGCTATCAGTGGCTGCAGGAGGAAAATGGAAGCTATTGGTTCCTCTATGCTACCTCCTCTCCTGTCCAGGTTTACAGGGGAACACAGGCCCCCTGGAACATAGAACTGGGTTGCAATTGCGACCCCTGTAGTTGCATCCCTGCCATTAGCCTTTAGTA
>NC_138775.1:27758488-27951690 GCF_965119305.1 Pelophylax lessonae | reverse complement strand
CCCCTGTAGTTGCATCCCTGCCATTAGCCTTTAGTAAATCAATCCCATCATAAGGCTCATTTTATAAAAATATACAGTAGGATGATTAAAATGTGTGTAATTCCAATTGTAAACTCAAGAGGGCAGCAACACTCTGATGCAAAACAGTATTCGCATCATTTATGTATTTAACCACGTCTGGACTGGAACATTTTCCCCCTAATGACCAGGCCACTTTTTGCGATTCGGCACTTTGTTATTTTAATAGACAATTGCGCGGTTGTGCGACGCTGTACCCAACTAAAATTGATGTCCTTTTTTCCCCACAAATAGAGCTTTCTTTTGGTGGTTTTTGATCACCTGTGTGATTTTAATTTTTTTGCGCTATAAACAAAAGAAAGCAATATTTCTCAATTTCTGTTATAAAACATTCCCAAAAAGAAAAATGTAAAAATCTAATTTTTTCGTCATTTTACATTTGGCTTTTACAAGCCAAAATTCTCCCCAAACAAACATTTCCCCTCTTCAAGTACAAATCCCGCCTCCCAGCTCAAATCCCCCCCCCTTCCCAAATCCCCCCTCCTAGCACAAATCCTCTATCCCTCAAATTTCCCCTCTGAGCATAAATCCCCCCCCCCTTCAAATCTCCCACTCCCAGTACAATATCCCCTACTCCCCCCAAATCCCTTCTCCTCCCCCCAAACACCCCCCCCCCCCAGCACGAATTCTCTATCCCTCAAATTTCCCCACTGAGTATAAATCCCCCCTTCAAATCCCCCACTTCAGCACAATATCCCCTTCTCCCCCCCAATTACTATCTCCTAGCACTAATCCTCCCCCCCCCCCTCCTAGCACATCCTCTATCCCTCAAATTTCCTCTCTGAGCATGAATCTCCTCCCCTTCAAATCCCTCCTCCTAGCACAAATCCTCTGTCCCTCAAATTTCCCCTCTGAGCATAAATCCTTCCCCCTTCAAATCCCCCACTCCCAGCACTATATCCCCTACTCCCCCCAATTACAATCTCCTAGCACTAATCCCCCCCCCCCCCCCCAAATCCACCCTCCTAGCACAAATCCTCTATCCCTCAAATTTACCCTCTGAGCATAAATTCTCCCCCCTTCAAATACCCCACTGCCAGCACAATATCCACTACTCCCCCCAATTACTTTCTTCTAGCACTAATCCCCCCCCCCCCCCTATTCCCCCTCCTAGCACAAATCCTCAATCCCTCAAATTTCCCCTCTGAGCATTAATACTCCCCCCTTCAAATCCCCAACTCCCAGCACAATATCCCCTACTCCCCCCAATTACTTTCCTCTAGCACTAATCCCCCCTCCCCCAATCCCCCCTCCTAGCACAAATCCTCGATCCCTCAAATTTCCCCTCTGAGCATTAATCCTCCCCCCTTCAAATCCCCAACTCCCAGCACAATATCCCCTCCTCCCCCCAATTACTATCTCCTAGCACGAATTATCCCCCCTCCTAGCACAAATCCTCTATCCCTCAAACTTCTCCTCTGAGCATTAATCCCCCCCCCCCTTCAAATCTTCCACTCCCAGCACATTATCCCCTACTCCCCCCAAATCCCTTCTCCTAGCACTAATCCTCACCCACCCCCCCCCCCCTTCAAATCCCCCCTCCTAGCACAAATCAGTGGCGGCTTGTGCTTAATTTACTTGGGGGGGGCGGCCCACAGCCCCCCCAGTCAGCCAACCACATAACCCCCCCATCACTCGATCAATCGATCGCCTGTCAGGCCCCTCGCCAGCCCCTGCACTTACCCCATGCAGGTGGCGTCTTCACCCCTGCGTCTCCTCCAGAGTCCTGGCAGTCAATTCTCCTCCCGGCCAATCAGGAGTTAGGACTCGCGGCCTATAGGGTCTTAGGACTCCCGGCCAATCGGGACTCAGGACCCGCTTCCTGATTTGCCATGAGGAGAAACAGGGAGACATTAGCGAACATTATTTCGCTAATGTCACACAACTGGGTGGGCTTTGGGCACAGTGCCCTGCGCCCCGAGCCCACCCTTTTTGAAGCCAATTAGAGCCTCTGGCTCTAATCATGTCCTTCTAAGAAAAAAAAAAACGCCCATTGCAATCCATGCGTCCGCCGCCCTGCATGTAGATTAGGGGCCGGGCACAGGGATTAGGAGGGCAGCGCCCCTGTGCCTTGTATGGACAGGCCGCCATTGGCACAAATCCTCTATCCCTCATATTTCCCCTCTAAGCATAAATCCCCTCACTTCAAATCCCCCACTCCCAGCACAATATCCCCTACTCCCCCCAATTCCTATCTCCTTGCACTAATCCTCCCCCTAAATCCCCCCCTCTTAGCACAAATCCTCTATCCCTCAAATTTCCCCTCTGAGAATAACCCCCCCCCCCCCTTCAAATCCCCCACTCCAGGCACATCATCCCCTACTCCCCAGAAATCCCTTCTCCTAGCACTAATCCCCCCTCCCCCACATTTCCCCTTCTAGCATAACCCCCCCCCCCCCCCCAAATCATTCCTACTACCCCTCCCTTAAATCCTGCTTCCTAACAGAAATCCACCCTCCTAGTACAAATTCTCCCCTCCAAATCACTCCTTCTAGCACAGCCCCCCAAATCCACTCCACACCCAGGGCAGCCTCCCCTCCTGCCCACCCTTTGTCCCAGCCCTGGTTCCAGTTCTTGGCACTGAAATAAAGACTGTACTATCCTGGAGTTATCGCCACCTTCAGAACAAGTAAACTCCGGGTCGGAGGAGAGACAAAGAGCAGCACTGAAGCATGTGATCAACGCGTTTCGGGGCGTCTTTGCCTCTTTGCCAAGCCTGGATGCCACCAAAAAGGGAAGAAATGTAAAAGTTCAGTGGTGGGAGCCATGGGACAGAAAGCCGTCCGAAACAGCAAGGTAAAACACAGATAATTTACTGAAAAATAAAACAAAAACAATTGTAAAAAACAAAATGGGGGCTGAAACTGAAAAACGAATTTAAAAAAAAAAAGGAATGTGTATTCTGAATCTTTTTGTACATGCAGTGTATAGAGGAGAAATACCAAAAAACACCAGCAGGGGGAGCAAAAATACCAGTCATGAGCATTTACCTTGTTTTGTCAAACTGGAGGAAAAAATGAAAATGGCAACAATTGTAGCTAAAAATAAACAAGAGAGAAAAAAAAAAAAAAAAAAGGAAACACACTAGAAACAATAATAATTACAGAACAAACAAACAAAAAAAATCAAGAAAAAGATCAATTGAAAGCAAAAATGTAATAATTATTAAATAAATATCAATAAAAAAAAATACATATTAACCACTTGCTGTGATGTACCGGTACGTCACTAGCCTGTCACTCCCTTGTGAGCCAATAGCGCGCTGAGGCGCGCGCCCGCCCCGGCTCGTTCCCTAACAAGTCAGTGCGTGTGATCGGCGGACCCGATGTCCGCCGGTCACTCACGATCGTTCGCCGGGAAGGGAGAAAGGCAGGCGGCTAATGTAAACAAGCCGCCTGTCATTCTCCCCTGTGTAAAAATGGAGATCAGACGGTTCTACTATGTAGGACCGTTGATCTCTGTTTTTACACTAGTAGCCATGTCCAATCACAGTTAGAATCACGCCCCTAGGACACACTTAACCCCTCCCTCTCCAATACAGTTAACCCCTTCCCTGCCAGTGTCATTTTTACAGTAACAGTGCATATGTATAGCACTGATTACTGCAGTAATGTCACTGGTAACCCCAAAAGTGTCAAAAATGTCAGTCAAGGGTCCGATCTGTCCGCCGCAATGTCGCAGTCCCGCAAAAAAAAATTACAGATCGCCGCCATTACTCGTTAAAAAAAAAAACACCAAAAATGACAAAAATCTTTCCCTTTGTTAGTAAACGCAATAACTTTTGCGCAAACAAATCAAAATACGCTTTTAGTGATTTTTTTTACCAAACATATGTAGCATAAAACAAATTGGCCGAAAATGTTAAAAAATTTAGATTTTTACATTTTTTTGGGGGGGAATTTCATATAAAAAAATGGGAAAAATATTGTTATTTTTGCAAAATTGACGCTTTTTTTTTGTTTATAGCGCATGATCAAAAAATCGCACAGGTGATCAGATACCACCAAAAGAAAGCTCTGTTTGTGGGAAAAAAAGGACGTCAAATTAGTTTAGATACAGCGTCACACGACCGCGCAATTGTCCGTTAAACTCACGCAGTAAAAAATCGCAAAAAAACCCCTGGTCAGGAAGGGGGTAAAATCTTCCGGGGCTTAAGTGGTTAACACAAAATAATAAAGGATGGATATTAGTGAAATGTCTGTACAGGAATCATATAATTGATATTTAGATATAGTGATTTATTATGGAATGGCTAAATGGATGGATGGATGAGTAGATAGATAAGATGGTTTATAAATTTATGGTGTATAAGGAAAGGAATTATTGATGGATATATTCTATCTTTACCTTCACAATCTGGTCATTATTTAAACAAACAAGAGCAAAAGAAAGAGGGGCTAACACACATGTGTCAAACACAAGGCCCACGGGCCGAATTGGGCCCGCCAGGCCATTTCACATGACCCTCGCAGCTGTCCTGCAGCTGCGCCCCCCCGTCCCAGCCCCCACCTTGTTTTAGAAGTCAGCAGCGGAGAGGAAGACAGAACTCCTCCTACAGATCCTGCACCTCTCTGTGCAGCCACAACACCCCTTTGTCTCTGCCTATCAGGGTCTCAGCATTCAGCTGACTCCAGCCCTCCTCTGATTCTCCTCCAGACCCTGCACTTTTGCTTCACAGCTCCACCCCCAGCAGCACAAGTTAAGAGGGGCGTTCTGTGATGTATTATTACGCGGTCATGCGACGCTGTACCTAAATAAAATTAAGTCTCCTTTTTGTTCCCCACAAATAGAGCTTTCTTTTGGTGGTATTTGATCACCTGTGCAGTTTTTATTTTTTGCGCTATAAACATAAAAAGAGCGACAGTTCTGAAAAAAAATTATATTTTTTACATTCTGCTATATATCATTCCCAAAAAAATTCAAAAATCAAAAATTTTTAACATTTTAGGCCAATTTGTTTTCTGCTACATATTTTTGGTAAAAAGTGTATTTTGATTGGTTTGCGCAAAAGTTATCGCGTCTACTAACTACGGGAAAGATTTATGTCATTTTTATTGTTTTTTTAATTTTTTTTACTAGTAATGGTGGCGAGCTGCAATTTTTTGCGGGACTGTGACATTGCGGCGGACAGATCAGACCCCTGACTGACATTTTTGACACTTTTGGGGGGACCAGTGACATTACTACAGTAATCAGTGATAAAAATATGCACTGTTACTGTAATAATGACACTGGCAGGGAAGGGGTTAACATTGTGGGTGATCAAGGGGTTAAATGTGTACCTAGGGGAGTGTTTCTAACTGTGGGGGGCGTGGCTTGTGAAATGATCACAGATACCTGTAATCCTATATAGAAGGATCACAGGGGCTCTGTGATCTTTCCAGGGAGAAGAATGGTCAGCTGTGTTTACAACAGCTGACCGTTCTTCTCTCTCAGCGGGGAGCGATCTCGGGTGTCAGGTGGCAATTGGGGCCGCCCGACACCCGCATCGGCTTCCCTGCTGATGAGCGGGGGCTGGACTGCGCTGCCGCTGGCGTGCGCTCGCCCCCTAGCTCCCTGCGCGTGACTGACGTATATCTATGGCGGTTTGCGCAGGAGTGGCTGCCTGCTGCAGTATAACTGCGGCAGGCGGTCGAAAAGTGGTTAAAGAACAAAACTGACAAATATTAAATTATTATTTGTATAAGCCTTGGAAACTGTGTATAATAATAAATTAGGATCACATAATTCATTTTACGCAGTTATATTCACTTTACTGCAGTGCAGCCAATTAGATAGCATGACCAACATGCACCAATCACTTAAAGCGGAGTTCCAGCCATTTACTCACCGTCCAACGGTCCAGCGATGCGGCCGCCGGAAGCCTCGATCCTCTCCCTCGGCGCCGGCATCACTGCTGTGGGCACCCGGCTGTTACAGTTTGTGGCTTCACAGCCGGGTACCCACTGCGCATGCGCGAGTCGCGCTGCGCAACCGTGATTGGCCGGCAATCTTCTGGGACCTCTGACATGTCCCAGAAGATTGCAGGGAGGGAGGGGGAGAGGAGAACTTCCGCTCAGGGCGCCGCGGCGCTCCGAGCGGAAGTGGGAGCGGGTACCTAGTTTTGACCCCCCCCCCCAAAAAAATGACATGCCAAATGTGGCATGTCGGGGGGTCAGGACTCCCTAAAGCGGAAGTTCCACTTTTGGGTGGAACTCCGCTTTAAATAACCCCACCCATGTAACTATCCTTTGTGGGAGTTCAGGAGCAGATAAGAGAGGATTTCTACTATTTTTAAATAGTACTAATAAATGATTTATTAACTTTATTTTCTAACAAATAATAAAATAAATAAATTGTATCAGGAAAAGAAAGGGATGGAGAAGAAATATTACCGCCAAATCCTTAGAATTGGCTTAACATGAAACCAAAGATCTACCAATATCATTATCTAGTAGATGGCAAAAAAAAAAAAATATATATATATATATATATATATATATATATATATATATATATATCTGCAGAGCAGACAGACAGCAAAATAATAAAACCCACACTGTCTCACTAAGGCGCCTTTCACCCTTGTGTGACTTTAAAGTCATGCGATTTTGCCACGATTTTACCGCAATTTTTTTTGCCGCGGTTTTGACTGGACTTGAAGCAATGCCTATGTCTATGGACCTCAAAACACAATAAAAATCGGACCAAAGTAGTGCAGGGACTACTTTGAAGTCGTTGCAACTTGAAGTCACACAGATATGAACGGTACTCATTGGAAATCATGGAGTATGACTTGTCATGCAATTTTGCAGTCCCAAATCTATGGACAAGTCGCACAAGTGTGAAAAGGGCCTTAAGGAAACTGCAGGAAAAAATAATCGTTTTTTTTTTTTTTTACAATAAAAAATAAAATATGCAGTGCAGACTACTGCAGACACACAGCAAGATAATAAAACCCACACTGTCTTACAAAAGGAAAAAAAAAAACAGAACTGAAGGAAATCCTATTTTAACCACTTTACCACCGGAGGATTTTCCCGCTTAACGTCCAGGACAGTTTTTGCAACTTGGCACTGCGCGACTTTAAGTGACAATTGCGCGGTCATGCAACCCCATACCCATACGAAATTTACAACCTTTATTTCCCAGAAACAGAGCTTTATTTTGGTGGTATTTGATCACCTCTGCGCTTTTCATTTTTTGCAATATTAATAAAAAAAAAAGCGGAAATTTTTTTGACAGTTAAAAAAATATCCAATATATTCAAATTTTGTCATATATTTATTTTTTGACGCTTTTGGGGTACCAGTGACATTACTTCAGTAATCAGTGCTATAAATATGCACTGTTACTGTAATAATGACACTGGCAGGGAAGGGGTTAAGACTGTTGGTGATCAAGGGGTTAAATGTATGCCTCATGCTTACTGACGTGTGTGGGGGGAGGGGATTGTGTGACACAGACACAGATCGCAGGTTCAGCTAAGCTGAATCCTGTAATCTGTCACTGTCTGTCACATAGGAGATCTGCCCGCTTTGTTTACACAAGCAGGCGGATTTCCTCACTCAATCCCCGACGATCGGGGAAGAGCGGCGGTGATCACCGCCTCTCCTCCCCTGGCCCGACTCCCGCTGTGTCTGAATAGAACGGGAGCGAGCCTCCGGCGGCGCGCGCGCACGCGCCGCCAGGATAGGAGAGAGTCTGGTGACGTAGGTCTACATCGCCAGACCTTAACGAGCCACTTTGCCGTAGTAGCAGCACAGTGACCAGTGGTAAAGTGGTTAATACTTAGAAGAAAAAATAGTATTCTTATTTATAAATGAATAATTTCTCTCTCACTCATTGCACTCTCACTGCACTGCATTGCAGACTGCTGCAGACAGAAGGGAATAAGGGATAAGCTCATTCGTCAGAGATGACACATGACATCACTAACACTGCCCATCCCAAAAACCGAATGAATCCGAAAAAGTCCTAAAGCAATACAAATGCATTCATTGTTTCTTTATATTCAGGGATAACGAATAGTTTGAAAGAAAAAAAATATGAAAAACTAAATCCGAATGTAATCAATTCGTTAAACTCGTAGGCTGAATCGTTATTCGTTCTTTCGTATTTTCATTCTTTCATATTTTCCTTCATTCTGACAATTCATTTTCGTACGCATTCATCAAAGAGTTTTTCGATCATTCGGATGCTCCCAAATAAACGAATATGCAAAATTTCGTCCAAAGACTAATTTGTGACAAAACTAATTGCACGTGTCTAGTCAGCACTGCAGCACAACCAACTGACTCCTGGTGCTGCTTCTCCCTCTACCAGTCTATGTTCCGCTGTACAGGGATTCCAAGAGGCTGCTACCAAGACAAAATCAAGTATTTATACAACTTGTATCTAAAGGCTGCTACCAGGTCATAATCTGATCATTACACAACTAAAAAGTACAATTGCTGATGTATTAATGAATGTAAAGTTACATTGATTCAAGTCTTTAGCTTTAAATGTCCTGTTTCTAATACATTTTACATGCTTTGGTCTGATGAGGAGACCTAGATTACAGATAGTGTACTTCCAAGGATCACATGCACCCGGAGCATGAGAAAGTGTCCATGTTGTTGAAAGTCATGCTAGCAATGTACACTGCTCAAAAAAAATGAAAGGAACATTTTAAAAAAACACATCAGACCTCAATGGGGAAAATATCCTGCAGGATATCTATACTGGTATGGACTGGGTACTGTGTTAGAATTCAAATAAAAGGATGCCACATTGTTTGATGGAAATGGAAATGATCACCCTACAGAGGGCTGAATTCAAAGACACCCCGAAAATCAAAGTGAAAAAATTATGCAGCAGGCTAGTCCATTTTGCTAAAATTTCATTGCAGCAACTCAGAATGGTACTCAGTAGTTTGTATTAGTGATCATCCAATATCGTTTTTTTTACTGCCGATACCGATATTTTGCTCATCAGGTATCGGTATCGGCCGATATCTGCTGATATTTTCGGACATTAAAATTTTTATTTTTGATTTAATGTCTACAGATACTGTGGTGGAGAGATCTGGGGGTCTAAAAGACTCCAAACCCCTCCTCTGCACTTAAAAGCATTCAAAACGCCAAGTTTGGCTGTTTTGACGCCGCCAGTACCCGGAAGTGAAGTCATATCATGACATCACTTCCGGGTACGCGACGGCGCTGAATTAAAAGAAATGGAGACCCGGGTCAGACGGCGGCGGTGAAGGTAGGATTCCCGGGTCTCCCGGTGGGATGGGAGACCCGGGCGAGCCCCGGAAGGCGGCAGGAGGGGGGGGGGTGACCCCTCCCGCTCCTTGGAATGACAGCCGAGCGGCTTCTCAGCCACATCGGTTGTCATTACAAAGACAGCCAACCGTCGGCTATGGACACCGGTACCGGGGTGATGCCTCTAGCTGCAGGCATTACCCCGGTACAAGCACTTTCCCTGAAATATCGGCAATATCGGTAAATAAAAGCCGATTCCGATATATCGGGGAAAGTCCATATCGGCCCTCGATATATCGGCTTTGCCGATCTCTATTTTGTTTGGCCCCCATGTGCTTGTATGCATGCCTGACAACATTGGGGCATGTTCCTAATGAGACGACGGATGGTGTCCTGGGGTATTTCCTCCCAGATCTGGACCAGGGCATCACTGAGCTCCTGATAAGATTGAGGTGCAACTAAAGCCCCGTACACACGTACTGATCGTCTGCCGAACGATCGGCCGTCTTTTGTCCAGGGCTGTCGTGTCTGTTGAAAACTGCAAAAGACTGCACACGAATTTTGTCGGCCAACAACAGCCGACTGCAGAAGTGATGTCATGTGATGGTTAACTTTCCTTGTCTTTTTTATTTTCTGAGCATGCCCAGTCTTGCTAATCTGCTGTCTGTCGGCCGAATTCTGTACTGACTGGCGAACTATCGGCCGTTCTGGTGACGGCCAACAAAAATTTTAAAGTCTGCACGACAGATTCTGTTCGGCCAAAAATGCGCTGTCGGCTGTCGGAAAGCATCATACTAACAAGCCTACAATCGGCCGACCCTTTGATCGCCCCTAGGTTAAACCCTTCCCTGCCAATGTCATTATCACAGTAACAGTACATATTTATAGCACTGATTACTGTAGTAATGTCACTGGTCCCCCCAAAAGTGTCAAAAATGTAAGTTAGGGGTCAGATCTGTCCGCCGCAATGTCACAGTCCTGCTAAAAATCGCAGATCGCCGCTATTACTAGTAAAAATAAATAAATAAAAATGACATAAATCTTTCAACTAGTTTGTAGACGCAATAACCTTTGCGCAAATAAATCAAAATATGCTTATTGCGGGGTTTTTTTGCCAAAAATATGTAGCAGAATACAAATTGGCCTAAAAGGATGAAAAATTTTGATTTTTACATTTTTTTTGGGAATGTTATATTGCAGAATGAAAAAAAAAAAAATATATATATATATATATATATATATATTTATATTTTTTTTTTTTTTTGAATCGTCACAATTTTTTTGTTTATAGCGCAAAAAATAAAAATTGCAGAAGTTATCAAATACCACCAAAAGAAAGCTCTATTTGTGGGGAAAAAAGGACATCAATTTTATTTGGGTACAGTGTCGCACAACCACGCAATTTTCCATTAAAATAACACAGTGCCAAATCGCTCTGCAGTTCCTGTGTCCTGCGGTGGTTGGGCAATTTCCACCCCCATGCAGGTCCCCATGAAAATAAAGAAATTGGAGCCAAAAAATGTTTGTGGCCCCTGTGGGTCCTCTAGTAACCCTGCACCAAGTTTGGTGCCCCTGGGCAACTTCGTTCCGCTACCACGGGGCTCTACATTTAGGCTAGTTTGGCCTAGCCTATGTTAATATCTGGCGCAGTAGGGAATTTTAAGGGGCCACAGCTTGGGCCCCAGACATGTCCAGGGGCTCAAGCTGTGGGAGCCTGGACTCTTTCAGGGCCCAAACTGTGACCCCTCAAATTCTCAACAGCGACCAAGCCATAGATTAACATAGCGGGCCAATCTACCATACATTTAGGGCCCTGTGGTACCCAAATCACGGGGGGGTACGGGCACCAAACTTGGTACAGGGATACTAGATGACCCCCAGGGGCCACACACATTTTTCTGTGGAAGATTTGTGGCAGATGCCTAACTTTCACAAGGACTGGCATGGGGGTCATATTTGCACAAATACTGTGGAACATAGGTACCAGTGAGCCCTGCTCTAAAGGTACCATTCGATAGCTAAGAATATGGAGATTAATATGGTACCCAGCAGTCCCTGCTCCATGGTACTGCCCGAGGGCCACACACTCCCAAGGAAACGTTGACCAGAAAATTCCAGGCTAGCTTCTCCAACATTTTAAGAGTGGTAAAGGAGGAAGATCTCTCCTACCTCTGTGCCGAATTTGGGCCCCTGGACTTGTTTGGTGCCCAAGCTGGGGCGCTGCAACTGTACCCACTCAAAGATTGTCATACAGTACCAAGCTGACTTAAGCCCTGGCGGCTAGGGGCCTCAAACTTGGCTCAGAGATACTATAGCAGTGATGGCGAAGCTTGGCACCCCAGATGTTTTGAAACTACATTTCCCATGATGCTCATGCACTCTGCAGTGTAGTTGAGCATCATGGGTATATGTAGTTCCAAAACATTTGGGGTGCCAAGGTTCGCCATCACTGTACTATAGGATTCCCAGGGGCCACATGCATTTTTCGGGGCCGATGCTTAATTGTTACAGGGACCTGCATAGGGGTAAATTTGGCTAACCACTATGGAATACAGGAACTGCAGAGCAGAGTGTACAGCTTGTATAACAGTGTAAATTTGCTGTCCCCTCAAAATAACTCAACACACAGCCATTAATATCTAAACCGCTGGCAACAAAAGTGAGTACACCCCTAAGTGAAAATGTCTAAATTGGGCCCAATTAGCCATTTTCCCTCCCCGGTGTCATGTGACTTGTTAGTGTTACAAGGTCTCAGGTGTGAATTGGGAGCAGGTGTGATAAATTTGGTGTTATCGCTCTCACTCTCTCATACTGGTCACTGGAAGTTCAACATGACACCTCATGGCAAAAAACTCTCTGAGAATCTGAAAAAAAGAATTGTTGCTCTTCATAAAGATGGCCTAGGCTATAAGAAGATTGCCAAGACCCTGAAACTGAGCTGCAGCATGGTGGCCAAGATCATACAGCGGTTTAACAGGACAGGTTCCACTCAGAACAAGCCTTGCCATGGTTGACCAAAGAAGAGCACGTGCTCAGCATCATATCCAGAGGTTGTCTTTAGGAAATAGATGTATGAGTTCTGCCAGCATTGCTGCAGAGGTTGAAGGGGTGGGGGGGTCTGCCTGTCCGTGCTCAGACCAAACGCCGCACACTGCATCAAATTGGTCTGCATGGATGTCATCCCAGAAGGAAGCTTCTTCTAAAGATGATGCACAAGAAAGCCTGGAAACAGTTTGCTGAAGACAATCAGAGTAAGGACATGGATTACTGAGACCATGTCCTGAGGTCTGATGAGACCAAGATAAACTTATTTGGTTCATATGGTGTCAAGCTTGTGTGGCGCCAATCAGGTGAGGAGTATAAAGACAAGTGTGTCTTACCTACAGTCAAGCATGGTGGTGGGAGTGTCATGGTCTGGGGCTGCATGAGGGCTGCGGGCACTGGGGAGCTACAGTACATTGAAGGAACCATGAATGCCAACATGTACTGTGACATACTGAAGCAGAGCATGATCCTCTCCCTTCGGAGACTGGGCTGCAGGGCAGTATTCCAACATGGTAATGACCTCAAACACACCTCCAAGATGACCACTGCCTTGCTAAAGAAGCTGAGGGTAAAGGTGATGGACTGGCCAAGCATGTCTCCAGACTTAAACTCTATTGAGCATCTGTGGTGCATTCTCAAATGGAAGGTGGAGGAGATCTCTAACATCCACCAGCCCCGTGATATTGTCATGGAGGAGTAGAAGAGGACTCCAGTGGCAACCTGTGAAGCTCTGGTGAACTCCATGCCCAAGAGGGTTAAGGAAGTGCTGGAAAATAATGGTGGCCACACAAAATGTTGACACTTTGGGCCCAATTTGGACATTTTGACTTAGGGGTGTACTCACTTTTGTTGCCAGCGGTTTAGACATTAATGGCTGTGTGTTGAGTTATTTTGAGGGGACAGCAAATTTACACTGTTATACAAGCTGTACACTCACTACTTTACATTGTAGCAAAGTATCATTTCTTCAGTGTTGTCACATGAAAAGATAGAATAAAATATTTACAAAAATGTGAGGGGTGTATATACATACACTGTTTAAAATTTTTTTATCAGAGTAAAGCATCAAGTCATTTAAACCCCTGGGACATTGATCTGGTCAGTTAAGTAGCAGAGGGGGTTGTTAATCAGTTTCAGCTGCTTAGGTGTTAATGAAATTAACAACAGGTGCAATAGATGGGCAACAATGAGACCGACCCCCAAAACAGCAATGTTTTTTCCCTACTCATCTTTTCTGACTGTTTTTCACTAGTTTTGCATTTGGCTCGGGTCAGTGTCACTACTGATAGCATGAGGCAATACCTGAACCCTATAGAGGTTGCACAGGCAGTCCAACTCCTCCAGGATGGCACATCAATACATGCCATTGCTGGAAGGTTTGCTGTGTCTCACAGTCTCAAGAACATGGAGGAGATTCCAGGAGACAGGCAGTTACTCTAGGTGAGCTGGACAGGGCCATAGAAGGTCCTTAACCCATCAGCAGGACCGGTATCTGCTCCTTTGTGCAAAGAGGAACAGGATGAGCACTGCCAGAGCCCTACAAAATGACCTCCAGCAGGCCACTAGTGTGAATGTCTCCAACCAATCAGAAACAGACTTCCTCTAGTGGGCCCTTTGCTTACTGCCCGGCACCGTGGAACTCAATGCGTTTTTACAATTGAACACAAGAATTGGCAGGTCTACCACTGGCTCCCTGTGCTTTTCACAGATGAGAGCAGGGTCACCCTGAGCACATGTAACAGATGTGAAAGGGTCAGGAGAAGCCGTGGAGAACATTATGCTGCCTGTAACATTGTTTAGCATGACCGGTTTGGTGGTGGGTCAGTGATGGTCTGGGGAGGAATATCCATGGAGGGACTCACAGACCTCTACAGCCTAGACAATGGCACCATGACTGCCATTAGGTATCTCGATAAAATCCTTGGACCCATTGTCGGACCCTACACTGATGCAATGGGTCCTGGGTTCCTCCTGGTCCACAACAATGCCCGGCCTCATGTGGCGAGAGTATGCAGCCAGTTCATGGAGAATGAAGGAATGGATACCATTGAATGGCCCCCACGCTCGCCAACAGAACACCTCTGGGACATTATGTTTCGGTCCATCCAACGCCATCAGATTGCACCTCAGTCTGTTCCGAAGCTCAGGGATGCCCTGGTCCAGTTCTGAGAGGAAATACCCCAGAACCCCATCTGTCATCTCATTAGGAGCATGCCCCGACATTGTCAGACACGCATACAAGCATATGGGGGAATACAAACTACTGAGTACCATTCAGAGTTGCTGCAATGAAATTTCAGCAAAATGGACTAGCCTGCTGCATCATTTTTTCATTTTGATTTTTGGGGTATCTTTGAATTCAGCCCTCTGTAGGTTGACCATTTTCATTTCCATCAAACGATGTGGCATCCTTTTGTTCCTTCACTAAGGGCTCTTTCACACCATTCAGATCCGTTTTTTTGGCGGATCTGAACGGTCCCCCCATGCATCCCTATGGGGCATCGGATGTCAGCCGAGACATGTCCGCTGACATCCGATCCGTCAAATCTGGACGGATGGAAACCCTATTTTCCATCCGTCCAGCGGATCGAATCAAATGGGAACGGACCGGCGGTCCGTTCCCATCCGATTCCCCCATAGAGATACATGGGGAACTGACAGCTGTGTCTCCGCACACAGCGCAGAGACACAGCTGTCATCCTCCTGCTCAGCGGGGGATCGGCAGATCGATCCCCCGCTGAGATAAACGGAGTCCGTCCGACGGACGGACAGTGTGAGAGGGGCCTAAGAGAAAAGAAAATTACACCGCTCCAGGTGAGGACAATCCAACCCTCAAACAACCAGGTGCAGGTCCAGTCCGAGGTCTGGATCCATTCAGTATTAGGCCCCTTTCACACAGGCGGACCGTTCAGATCCGCCTGTTCGTTTTTTTGGCGGATCTGAACGGTCCCCCCATGCATTCCTATGGGGCATCGGATGGCAGCGGAAACATGTCCGCTGACATCCGACCCTATCCGATCCGTCAAATCTGGACGGATGGAAACCCTATTTTCCATCAGTCCAGCGGATGGGATCGGATGAGAACGGACCGACGGTCCGTTCCCATCCGATTTCCCCCCATAGAGATGCATGGGGAACTGACAGCTGTGTCTCCGCACACAGCGCAGAGACACAGCTGTCCTCCTGCTGCTCAGCGGGGGATCGGCGGATCGATCGAGTGTGTGAAAGGGGCCTTAAAAAAAAGGAAGTTTAACCACACTCTAGTGGATGAAGATAAAGTAATCCTTTATTGAAGTTGTAAGTCGAACAAGACAATTGAGCCACAGACAGGTGACGCGTTCCACGATTCAAGATCGCTTAATCATAACTGGCCAGCTATGATTAAGCGATCTTGAATCATGTATACCCAAAAAAAAAACAGTGCTCGCAAAATAATAAATGATAAATAAAAATAAATAGCATCAATTCATATACATTTTGACTCCAACAGTGTTATAATACTAAAATATGTGCATAAAGTGCTCTGTGCAAAAAAAAATATATCCAATATTTATATAAAGGTGCATAAAGTATTGACGTGCTGGATTCAGAATAAAAACGTATATAATAATTACAAAAACATGCCCTGCAAAGTGCAAAAGTGCCATCAGTACTCAAAGTCCACAATAATAGCCCAAATAGTTGGTTTCTTTCCACAATTATGATGGTGCTCATATAAAGTGCTGTATATCTAAGGTGCCAATTTTCAAAGTGCAATGGTGCTCCTCACAGTGACAGTGCTTCCAGCCCCCCTGAGGGTGGTAGCAGTCTAATTAATAAAAAACCTCCAGCCCCCCTGAGGGAATCCAGGGCCGGATTAAGAGCATCATGGGCTTGGTGCTGAGGATTTTGAAGGGCCTTAAGGGCCGTGCCTTGGCATGCACCCAGAGGAGGAAGGGTGCAGCCATGCATGCCTAATTCAACATGGGATGCTGTCTCTGAAGCCCATAAACACATCCATGCATCGGCAACTGTCCCTCCTTGTCCGGCCTTCGTGCTGTGTGGGGAGGTTCTGAGGGAGCTGCCTGGGGAAGCGAGCATAGAAGCCAGACTTCTGTGTTTACAAGTGACAGAAGAGCGGTAACAGTGAATATGGCCAACCCGGGGCCTATATAAAAGGTAAGGGCCTGGAGCTGCAGCTCCAATAGCCCCTACGTTAATCTGGCCCTGAGGGAATCCACTCACCAGAGCTCAAAGGTAAATGGACCTTTATAGTAATATGGACCAATGCTTCTCCAACCCAGGAATACACAGACTTCCCCTTCGGTATCTCCGGTATCACTCAAAAAAAGGATGAGCCAAACATAGTGAACCCCGCAATATAAAATGTATTGATAATCAGATGAATACTACTCACAATCTTACTATATAAAGTACAAGTGTCTCTGCGTCCAGTCCCTGTGTCTGTGGGATTGCGCTACTGCGCATGTGCCCCACGAACAGCCGTTGGGACTTGGAGCGCAGAGACTTCGGGCGGCCGGGCGAAAATGTTGAAGCAGCGGGTGTGCGCGGGCATGCGGCGGGTGCACGCTCTCATGCGAGAGCTGCTCGGTCAGCTCTGCACGTGTCCCCGATGTTGCTAGGGCAACAGGGACGCTATGCGCAGAGCTGGCTACGTCATGCGGCTCTCGTGTTGTTAGAAAAAAAAAAAAGAGATAAGCGAGAGCCGCTCAGTCAGCTCTGCGCATAATGTTTGACCACATATGTTCTAGCGCCCGTTAATTTAACGGGCTTAATGTCTAGTACAGCATAAAATAATCGGCAGAAGGATAATCTCATTGACCGCAAACACAACTCCACTCCCGGAACGCAGTCAGCATGCGTTCCACGGGATCGCTGCTTACTAATAAGACGAGTGACGTATTACGGTAGCCGTTCACCGGAAGTGTGTTGACGCGTTTCACCCGCATACACGGGGCGTTATCAAAGACCTTGATCTTGAATCGTGAAAGGCGTAACTGTCTGTGGCTCAATTGTCTTGTCTTGTTCGACTTACAACTTCAATAAAGGATTATTTTATTTTCATCCACTGGAATGTGGTCATACCTCCTTTTCGTTTATCCTTTTGTTCCTAGCATATTCCCAGTCCATACCAGTATCGATATCCAGTATTACATTTTTTCCCCATTGACAGCTGATGTGTTTTCAAAGTGTTCCTTTCATTTTTTTGAGCAGTGTATATCAGTGTAGGGTTGCCAATATCATCCCTTTAAACCAGGACACATATTAAAGCGGAGTTCCGGCCACGGGGGTAAAGTTTAGCTAAAAATACCCCCGGGACAGTCAGGGCTAGTGCATTCCACAACGGATAGCCTCTGTACTGTCCCGGGTCGCACTTACCTTTTAGAAGAAATAATTACCTTGATAATTTCTTCTCCGGTGCTGCCATCTCGAATGTGGGCAGCTGAAGCCAGCACGATCCTCTTCTGCATCCTCTTCTCCCACAATGCACTGCACCGGCCCCGCTCGTCACTTCCGGTCTGGGCAGGGCCGGATTAAGAGCATCATGGGCTTGGTGCTGCGGATTTTGAAGGGCCTTAAGGGCCGTGCCTTGGCATGCACCCAAGGCCCTTCAAAGGGTGCAGCCATGCATGCCTAATTCAACATGGGATGCTGTCTCTGAAGCCCATAAACACATCCATGCATCGGCAACTGTCCCTCCTTGTCCGGCCTTCGTGCTGTGTAGGGAGGTTCTGAGGGAGCTGCCTGGGGAAGCGAGCATTGAAGCCAGACTTCTGTGTTTACAAGTGACAGAAGAGCGGTAACAGTGAATATGGCCAACCCGGGGCCTATATTAAGGTAGGGACCTGGAGCTGCAGCTCCAATAGCCCCTATGTTAATCTGGCCCTGGGTCTGGGCATGCCCAGAAGCTGTTTAGCGGGGAATGAGGCGCCACACCGGAAGTGACGAGTGGGGCCGGTGCTGGCGCATTGATTCCTGGGAGCGATGACGTTCAGCTCCCAGGAATCATCGCAAAGAGGAAGTGACGGCGCGGGCTGTGGCTGCCAAGGGAGGCAGAGGAAGAAAGGTGAGTATATTTTTCTTCAATAACAAGGTAAGTAAACACAAAAAAAAAAAAATCTTAACTATTCATTTCTTTTTCAGGTGACCAAAAGCAAGCAGATGGCCCAAAATCGATTATGTGGGTGGAACTCCGCTTTAATTACACAGGTTCTGAGGCTGATATAATGCACATAAGGCACTGAGTTTAACCACTTGCCGACCGCCCCACGCAGATTTACTGCGGCCAGGGGCGACTCGGCTGCGCATAATTGCGTAGATGTACGTGATTATGTGCACGCGGTTTTGACGGCTTCGCGCTGGAGTCATTCTCCCATTGTGATTAGACACAGCGGGATGCAGAACGCGGGAGGAGCTGGCTCGATCGCTGCCAGCCTCCCGCGATCTCCAGCAAGACTGACAGGAGAGCCGTTGGGTATGTAAACAATGAAAGACGGCTCTCCTGTCAAAGAGGCAGGGAAAGATTGTGTGATTCAGCTAATGAATCACTGATCTCTCTCTGCTTCTGTTAAATCCACCCCCCCCCCCCCACAGTTAGTAAGCACATATAGGGAACACATTTGATCACCCTCAGTGTTAACCCCTTCCCTGCCATTGTCATTTATACAGTAACAGTGCACATTATTTAGCACTGATCACTGAATTGGTGTCACTGGTCCCCAAAAAGTGTCACTTAGTGTCAGATTTGTCTGCCGCAATGTCGCAGTCCCGATAAAAATCGCTGATAGCTGCCATTACTAATAAAAAAAAATAATAGTCCATAAATCTATCCCAACGTTTGTAAACGCTATAACTTTTGCGCAAGCCAATTATTATACGCTTTTTGGGATTTTTTTTTTACCAAAAATATGTAGCAGAATACAAGTTGGCCTAAACTGATTAAAAAAATTGATTTTTTAAATTTTTTTAGCAGAAAGTAGAAAATATTTGGTGTTTTTTTCAAAATTGACGCTCATTTTTGTTTATAGCGCAAAAACGAAAAACCGCAGAGGTGATCAAATACCACCAAAAGAAAGATCTATTTGTGGGAAAAAAGGGGCATCAATTGTATTTGGGTACAGCGTTGAACGACCGCGCAATTGTCTGTTAAAGCAACGCAGTGCCGAAACGCAAAAAAATGGCCTGGTCATTAAGGGGGTAAAACCTTCCGGGGCTGAAATGGTTAATTAACACCATAACCAGCCTCAGAACCGTGTAATTAATGTGTGTCCTGGTTTAAAGGGATGAGGGGGGCAACCCTAATATCAGTGACTGTGGTTGGGGGATGTCTGCCCAGCTACAGAGGAAAACATCCTCTTCAGCAGGTGACCCCTCCCTTGTGAATAGAGGAAGAGTCACATACAGTGGTCACATGACCTCTTTGTGTCCCCCATACCCCCTCCCTCCTCTATGAATACAGCCTGGGGCCCCTATATAAGCCTCTACCCTGCAACAGACACAATAAGACCCCCCCCCACATCGCCTCCTTTCTCCTAGACAAGCGCCCCATCCACCCTTCCACACCTGGCCCCAGGTAACATGGCGGCCAAGAGGTGACACAGCACGTCACATGACGCAGCCTTCTTCCCCCGCCCCGTCAGGCGCGCTCCAATAGGCGTGCGGGAGGAGGGGGTGACGTCAGCTGCCTCATGACCGCTCGTCACTTCCGGTGGGCAGAGAAGGGTTGGCAGGGAAGGAAGCGGAGAGCATCAGAGGGCCCGGCGGACAGCGAGACCGGCCCCGGGGAAACATACCGACACCACAGCTCTACACAGCGCCGGTAAGAGACCTCTGTGTACAGCTCGGCCCGTCACCAGACTGCTGGGCTGTGTACACACCGGGCCCGTCATCTCCTCATAGAGAATACATCCGGGGCCTCATCCCTCATATACAACCCTTCCCCCCCATCCTGACCCAGAGCCTCCATCCCCCTCACTGTGTCCTCCTATACAGAGAATACATCGTATATACCCGGCCTGTCACCCCCCCCCCTCGGCCTGTCCCTGGAGGGACCCCTTTATATGTCCCCTTCATCCCCTCATCCATAGGCCTGTCCCTGGAGGGACCCCTTTATATGTCCCCATCATCCCCCCCCTCACCCAACCCTCCCCTCATCCATAGGCCTGTCCCCGGAGGGACCCCTTTAAATGTCCCCATTCCTCTTCTCTGTATCCTGGTAACCAATCCTCATCCCTAGGCCTGTCCCTGGAGGGACCCCTTTATATATATATATATATATATATATAATATATCCCCCTTCCCCCAACCCTCCCCTCATCCCTAGGCCTGTCCCTGGAGGGACCCCTTTATATATATATATATATATATATATATAATATATCCCCCTTCCCCCAACCCTCCCCTCATCCATAGGCCTGTCCCTGGAGGGACCCCTTTATATGTCCCCATCCCCCTTTTCTGTATCCTGGTAACCAATCCTCATCCATAGGCCTGTCCCTGGAGGGACCCCTTTGTATGTCTCTAACACTCCTAATCCATAGGTCTGTACTGACCCCTTTATATGTCTCCATCCTCCCTCCCCAAGCCCCTCCTCTCTGTATCCTGGTAACAAATCCTGATCCATAGGCCTTTCCATGGACGGACCCCTTTCTATGTCCCCATCATCCCCCTCAACACAGCCCCCCCCCCCCCCTCTGTATCCTGGTAACCAATCCTCAGCCATAGGCCTGTCCTTGGAGGGAACCCTTTATGTCCCCATCATTCCCCCCCAACCCTTTCCTCATCCTAAGCCTGTCCCTGGAAGGACCCCTTTATATTTCCCCTGCATCTCCCCCCCAACCCTCTTCTCTCTGTATCTTGGTAACCAATCCTCATCCATGGGCCTGTGCGTGGAAGGACTCCTTTATATGTCCCCATCATCCATAGGCCTGTCCCTGGAGGGACCGGTTTTTATGTCCCCATCACTTCCCCCCCCCCCCCCCCCCCCAACACCGCTCCCCTCTCTGTATCCTGGTAACCAATCATCATCCATGGGCCTGTCCCTGGAAGGACCCCTTTCTATGTTCCCAACCCTTCCCTTAATTTCTGGTAACCAATCCTTTTCTATAGGCCTGTCCCTGGGGGCAACCCTTTTATATATCCCCATCATCCTCCTCCCTGCCCCTATCACTCCCCATCACTCAGCTCTCTCTCCGTATCCTAGTAACAGCTTATCATGGTTGGGGTCTGACCCTGTATACATGTATCCAGGTGCCTATATACCTTCTATTACTTCAGCTGTTATCACTACAAATATAATACATCACATCGTTTCCTGCATTTGGCCTGTTTCCTGGGGGGGCTCACACTGTATCCCCCCACCCCTCCCTGTATATGTATAATATATAACCAATTACACAACTTATCCCAGTGTATATAATACATCATATTGCTTCCTCTATCTATATGTATGTATGTATGTGTATATATATATATATATATATATATATATATATATATATTATATGTGTATATATATATATCCCCATTCATCTGATTTGTCCCTGGAAGGACCCCACACTGTATCCCATTATCCCTCTATATAGAACACATTGTATACTCTGACCCATCTGGCCTGTCCCTGGAAGGATGCTCACTGTATCCCTCTATATAGAACATATCATATGACCTCCTCCATCTGCCTTTCCCTGGAGGGACCCCTCTCTGTATCCTGGTATATATATTATACATTGTATAGCTCCATTCATCTGCCTTGTCCCTGGAGGGACCCCTCTCTGTATCCTGGTATATATATTATACATTGTATAGCTCCATTCATCTGCCTTGTCCCTGGAGGGACCCCTCTCTGTATCCCAGTATCTTTGTTGTCCATTGTATTACTTCATCCATCCTGCCTTGTAGATCCCACGTATACATCGATATGATCGTGTATTTTATGTATTCACCTATCTGTCCAGTCCATTGTACTATTACATGTAGTCTTCATAAGGCTCCACCCATCTGATCGGTCTCTGGAAGGACCCCTCACTGTATTTTAGTAATCTGTTATGTGTTGCATTACTTCATTTATCCCACGTCTTGTTGGCTAATGCTCCTCCATATTGGGTAATATTTCCCCGTTTTCTGGAAAGACAACATTCACTATTATGTAATTTCATCCATCCTGTCCAATGTATTCCAAGATGTAATGTTTTATCTGTCCTCTTCTTTTCTCAAGATCTTTCAGTAAATGTTCTGTATAATGTAATGTATAACGTGTTCCATCCTGGGATTCCCCTCGTTGTATCTTATAATACTATTTATATCAAGCTACATCTCGATATTGAGACCTCCTTCGTGTTATTCTTATCTCTAATTTTTACGTTTCCCGTGTCCCAGGACTGTGTGTGATGTACCCTGATAAGCCTCCATATTTATATTCCAGTTTTATCCAGCCCAGGACACCCCTGCTGTGTTCAGTGCCGGCTGCATTGTATCCGAACAATCTTCTGTATTAGGCGTTGTATAGTTTTATCCTTCCACCCCGTCCCAGGACACTTCCATGTGTTTTCTGATCACACGCTGTTTATATCCCCGCTCCTGTTTTGTCCTGGCGTCCGGTGTGTTGTATCTTCTGAGCTGTACATTATATAAGCTTCATCCATCCCTCTGTGTCCTGGGATCCCCTGCAAGATATCCTCATAATGCATTACTGTATATGATCTGTTATACATAATATAACTTGATCTAGCTAAAAAAAAAAATCTTTGTCCTGGAATCTATTTCAATAGCCCCGGTGTATCTGTATTTCACATCCATGTCTCAGTGTTCCCCTTTTGTGTATTGACCCTTTATAGCATCTTGCGTTACATGACTTTTTCTGCCCCTTTTATTAAAGTGTTCCTAAACCCATAACAGTAAAAACAGTCTGCATATGTAGTAAAGCATGCTTGTTATGTGGGGTACACACTATAAGAAAATCGGGCGAATGATCTTCCGATTTTCCTCGTTTTACAGCATGGGTGTCCAACCTTTTGGCTTCTCTGGGCCACATTGAGTGTAGAGAAATTTTCTCAGGTCGCATATAAAATATATACTACAGTTATGGTATATAAGTAACAATACGCCGCCGCGCCCTTCCCGCATGCCCACCAGTGCGTGCCCATCCAATGCAGCCTCACCAGTGCGTGCCCAGCCAATGCAGCCTGATCAGTGCCCATCCAATGCAGCCTCACAAGTGCATGCCCATCCAATGCAGCCTGATCAGTGCCCATCCAATGCAGCTTCACCAGTGCGTGCCCAGCCAATGCAGCCTGATCAGTGCCCATCCAATGCAGCTTCACCAGTGCGTGCCCAGCCATTGCAGCCTGATCAGTGCCCATCCAATGCAGCCTCACCAGTGCGTGCCCAGCCAATGCAGCCTGATCAGTGCCCATCCAATGCAGCTTCACCAGTGCGTGCCCAGCCATTGCAGCCTGATCAGTGCCCATCCAATGCAGCCTCACCAGTGCGTGCCCATCCAATGCAGCCTCACCAGTGCGTGCCCATCCAATGCAGCCTCACCAGTGCGTGCCCATCCAATGCAGCCGGATCAGTGCCCATCCAATGCAGCCTCACAAGTGCGTGCCCATCCAATGCAGTCTGCAATGAAGAGAGAGGAGAGCCGCTGGATTACAAAGAGCAGGGATCTCCCGCTTACCCGGTGACCGCTGTCACATGAAGTCCTGCCTCCTGGACCAGCTCCTATGATAGACGTCACCAATGTGCTGTCTACCATTGACAGAGGCTCCGAGGCAGCCTCTGCCTACAGTTATTTGGAAGCCGCTGTGGCCGTGCCCACGACTCGACTTCCTTCCTCCCCAGCAAAAAAAAAAAGAATTGTCAGGGGGCAGTGGGCCGCATTGCCTGTGGTTCTGTGCCGCAGGTTGGACATGCCTGTTTTACAGCAAATCAGAACCGATGAACGAAAATTCTCGTATGGCAAAGGCTTCCATGATTCTGATCATGCGCAGTCTTTTTTTTTTCTGATTTTTCTTGTACAAAAACGGTACACATTAAATGAAAACCGGTTTTTTTTTTTTTTTTTTTTTTTCCCGTATGGAAAAAAAATTGCAGTTTGTCCTTTTCAAAAATTCTGATTTGGCTGTAGAAAGTTGTGTACACACTATGCGAAAATTATACATGTTCGCCCGATTTTCTTATAGTGTGTATGAGCCTTTATACTCGCTGTGGAACCCAAGGGGGTAATCCTCTGCATTGTGTAAAAAGGCTGTTTGATCCTGTCTTCTCTGATCCTCACTTTCTTCCAGTGTCTCCGACTCATCTCTGGATATTATAGAGGCCAGGGGACAAGCTGCACATGCTCAGTTTGGTGTGTATTGCTAGAGAGTTATTTTCTTGGGAGGGTGCATGTGATCTGCACAGGGCCAATCAGTACTGTCCAAACAGAGGGTCAGGGGTCCTGCAGTCTTATAGGACAGTGAGAGTACAATGAAAACTCCTCCTCCTACAAGTTTTAACCAGACCCTTATAGAAGTAACAAACAGGGCTGATATACTGATAAGAAAAGGTATTTAGCAGTTTAAATTTACTAAAGCTATTGCATTTCCATGTTCCCGTGTACTGTGGGAGAATAGATATAGTGAATGCAGAGTCCTGGGTTTAGGCCCCTTTCACAGTTATGCGACTTTAAAGTTGCACAATTCTACCACGACTGTTTTGTCGTGATTTTGATGCGAGTTTGACTGGACTTGAATGTCTTTGGACCTCTAAACACATCAAAGTAGTGCAGGGACTACTTTGAAGTTGATGCCACTTCAAGTTGCACAGATATGAATGGTACTCATTGGAAATAATGAACGACTTGTCATGCGATTTTTGCAGTCCCAAATCGCATTACAAGACACATAAGTGTTAAAGGGGCCTAAGTAACACTTTAAAGTGTTACTAAATGCACAACAGTAAAATCACTCTGTAATATGTAGTAAAGCATGCTTGGTATACTCTGGAACCAAAGGGGTTAATCCTTTGCCTTGAGTATAAAGTCTGTTTGCTCCTGTCTTCTCTGATCCTCCCCTTCAACTGTCCCCAAAAAATAACCTGATATTAAGAGACTGAGGGCTGCACATGCTCAGTTTGGTGTGTAATCTTAGAGGGTTTTTTATTTTTTTCTTGGAAGAGTGCATGTGATCAGCACAGGGCCAAACAGGTGTTTATACATCTCTTCTAATCACAGCATCATTGACCAGTATCTTTATCACTACATTAAAAGAGAATTGCAAGATTTAATGAAACAAACATACATCCTCACTAGGTGAATGCAGCCGCTGTCCCCCCACCGTGTCTACACCAAGAACTGAGCGATCAAAGACTGCTGATCGCTCAATACTCGATCTTCAGTGAGAAGAGAGCCGGTGTCACCAAAGAGCTTTGGTCCTACTTCTTCTTTAACGCTTTTGTATTCTACATTGGTATTGAATATTACTCCTGACACTGGGATATTAAAAATCCTCAATCATCTGTACCAGGGGTCTTCCAACTATGGCCCTCCAGTTGTTCAGGAAGTACAATTCTCATCATGCCTAGTCATGTCAGTGAATGTCGGGGTTTTACAATGCCTCATGGGATGTGTAGATCTGCAACAGCTGGAGGGCCGTAGTTTGAGGATCCCTGATCTGTACTATCTGCACTTGTAACTCTTCTATGATTCTACTTTCCAAATCTGGCAAAATATCCCAGCGGTCTCTGAGTAGAAGCACATGGTAAATGCAAAATAACAGGTTATGTAACCCCCGAATTTCAGCTTAACCCTTCACTGTAAGGGGACATTACCAACATGTGTTGCACTGTGCTGGGCAATTTTTCCCAGAGTAATCCCAACACAAGAATAAGGCATTTTAACGTTTTGCTATAAAGTCATGCAACACATACAACTACCTCCCAAAGCTGCTACAGTGATGTTCTAACAAAAAAGGAAAACATTGGCATTGCCACGTGTCTGAAAGGAGGCGCATTTCTGTGTGTGTCAGGAAAACGCATAATTTTGCACGTGTTCCCAACACCAGCACACAAAGTATAAAGGTAACCTTATGTGTTGTGAGTGCATACATTTTCGCACGTTCCTGTGTGTTGCATGTAAGGTAGCCCTTTCATTTTAGATGCCTGCCAAGCGCGCAGGCGTTGCCCCTGACCCTTTTTTCTTAATCGCACCATGCATTTTGGCCTGCGCATTAGCAAATGCTTGGGAGTGCCGTTGAAGTAAAGCCCCGTACACACGCACCGATTGTTGGCCGTGAATGTTCGGCCAACGTCCGATCGGCCAATTTTCGGCTTGTTAGTATGATGCTTCCGACAACCGACTGCAACTTTTCGGCCGAACAAAATCTGGAGTGCATGCTATAAAATTTTTGTTGGCCGTCAACAGAACAGCCGATTTTCCGTCAGTCAGTACAGATTTCGGCAGACAAAAATCTGATGAGCAAGACTGGGCATGCTCAGAGAAGAAAAAACACACGGAAAGTCAACCATCACATGACATCACTTCTGAAGTTGGTTTTTGTTGGCCAACAAAAGTCCAGTGCAAGTCTAGAGCACATTTCAACCAACACAACGACACTGGACAAAAGACGGCTGATCGGTCGGCCAACAATCGGTGCGTGTGTACGAGGCTTAAGATTAAATCCAAATGCAAACCTTTATTATATTGCGGTTTACAAATTCTTAGATGTGATGGCTACATTTCCTTTTTGGCTTTTTTTGCTTCTATTTGTATCTTGGTGATAAAACCACTGCCTCACAATGCCGCTGCAGTGACATTCTAACAAAAAAGGAAACATTATTGGCATTGCCACATGTCTGATAAAGGGAGGCGCGTTTCTGTGTGTCAGGAAAATGCACGATTTTGCGCGTGTTCCCAACACCAGCACGCAAAGTATAAAGGTAGCCTAAAGCCCCTTTCACACCAGTGGTGCAGCCGATGGACTCCGTTTTGCTCAGCGATCCGCTGATCCCTGCTGAGAAGACGGATGACAGCTCTGTCTCTGCTCTCTGTGCTGAGACAGAGCTGTCAGATCCCCGCTGTCCTCTATGGGAGATAGGATGAGAACGGTCCGCCTGTCCATTTTAATCCGATCCTATCTGATCCTCCAGACCAGGGGTCTTCAAACTACGGCCCTCCAGCTGTTGCAGAACTACACATCCCATGAGGCATTGTAAAACTGACATTCACAGGCATGACTAGGTATGATGGGAATTGTAGTTCCTGAACAGCTGGAGGGCCGTAGTTTGAAGACCCTTGCTCCAGACAGATGGAAAATAGGGTTTCCATCCATCCTGATTTTAGACATTATCAGATAGCAGCGGGTGTCAGCGGACATGTCTCTGCTGACATCCGCTACTCCATAGGCCTAAAAAACTGACAGGCAGACCGGATCGGAAAGCCTGTATGAAAGGGGCCTTGGGTGGCCTTTATCTGGTGATCAAGTCAGCATATCTGTTTTTTTTTAAAAGCACAAGCTCTCCAGCGGAATGTATTCGTTTTACATGGATGAGACAAACCACATAACACTGGCAGGGGTGCTTGGAATGCTCAGCTTTTATTTTATTCATCTAAAACCTTTACCCCAAAAGGAAAACCTTATTTGTGGTAACTGATTAAAGTGTGAGCTTCAGTTTAATGTATCCAAATCTGCTAGTACATCTAACACTCGCCCCCCCTCAAAACCCCTCCTTTCTGCCGGATGTCCAAAGGTTCCCCCCCTGTGCTCCTTCATCCTGAGTTGTCTCAGCAATACAGGTGGGGAAAATCGCAAAGCAATGAAATTCCTGGATCTTCAATCTCTGATATATTTATGACTGTTAATATCCAGTAATATTCTGTGCTTATAAGAATGCACCCAGCTTCCTTCTTTAATAGACAGTTTAATAGTTCAGTTTGAGTTCTAGGCGGTCTAATCCTCTTTTCTTTGTGCCCAAAAACTGCCATCCGGATATTTTGTTCTTTTTATTTATTGTTTTGTTGCAGTGTAATCATTAATTGATTAAAATGTAACAACTCTTCTTACATACTATCCTTCCTATTCACCAAACTTGTTTGTCCTCCCCTCACCTACATAGAAAATGTTCCTTTCAATTTCTCTTCTCTTGCCATGTTGGGGGAAATGGTTTCTGGTTTTTTTTTTTTTTTTTTTTTTGTATACATTGTTGCTGTCTGACAGTTCTACATTGCAGCACACAATGTGTTGTGTTTTTTTTTCTCCTATAAAATGTGTGAATATTTGTATAATGGACACAGGGCGGCCTGTCACAGCTAATTGAATTTGTATTACAAGGACAATGCTTCTGCGATGTCTCCCCTCCCCCTTCTATTCAGCACTATGGTTCTTGGTAATCCCCCCCCCCCCCCCCCCCTAAAAAGTGCATTTCACCTTCTGTGTTGCTGCAGCTTCTAACATCTGTGTATTCTGTTCCCCAAAAAAAAACTTAATCAGCAAGTGAGACAGTCCTGTAACCTTCTAAAGATTAAACTTTATAGTGCAACTTTCATTTTCCTTTTGGCCTGTGTTTTTATCAGCTGTTAGGGTGGGCGCAGCTCAATTTCAGCTGATTAAAAAGTACTCTGATAAAAACACTAAGACATGGTACACAAGAGGTTTTATTTTTGCTGCGTTGAACAAAAAACGGACTGCTCCACTGTACTAACCATCCGATGTTAGTACAGTGATCTCCCCCTGCTGGGCTGTCACCCCCCCCCCCCCCCCCCCGCTAGTACATCTGGTCAGCCATTGATTGAGAACCAATTAGCTGCTGGTTTTCGAGCATGCACGTCCGACAGAAGCTGGCCACACAGATGGCTTCTCTCAGACCTGCTGCCATACGGATGGGCCTAATGTTGACTGTCTTTTTATTGAACTGGCTGATGTCTCCCGACATGTACTAGGCTTAAGCTGGGGGTCACTGGGGGTGCGTGGAAAACACTGCATGTGATTCGCACAGGAATCGCACCGCATTCTGGTGTACATCACATGCCGTGTCTGTGCGGTGCAATTTCAGCCATACATTTTGTATGGCTGATATTGCATCCTTACCAAAATGGTGCAGGATCCTCCCCCCTAAATTGCATCAGATGGGTGTGTTGCAATTCTTGCAAACACTGCAAGTGCATTTTGCAATCTGTTTTGTGGTGCCGTTAAGATTACATTGACACAGACAGCCGATAGCATGTGCGCCATGTGATTGCATTGACACCGGCAGCTGATAGCATGTACGCCATGTGATTGCATTGACACCGGCAGCCGATGGCATGTGCGCCATGTGATTGCATTGACACCGGCAGCCGATAGCATGTACGCCATGTGATTGCATTGACACCGGCAGCCGATGGCATGTGCGCCATGTGATTGCATTAACACCGGCAGCCGATGGCATGTACGCCATGTGATTGCATTGACACCGGCAGCCGATGGCATGTGCGCCATGTGATTGCATTGACACCGGCAGCCGATAGCATGTGCGCCATGTGATTGCATTGACACCGGCAGCCGATAGCATGTACGCCATGTGATTGCATTGACACCGGCAGCCGATTGCATGTACGCCATGTGATTGCATTGACACCGGCAGCCGATAGCATGTGCGCCATGTGATTGCATTGACACCGGCAGCCGATAGCATGTGCGCCATGTGATTGCATTGACACTGGCAGCCGATTGCATGTACGCCATGTGATTGCATTGACACTGGCAGCCGATAGCATGTACGCCATGTGATTGCATTGACACCGGCAGCTGATTGCATGTACGCCATGTGATTGCATTGACACCGGCAGCCGATAGCATGTGCGCCATGTGATTGCATTGACACCGGCAGCCGATAGCATGTGCGCCATGTGATTGCATTGACACTGGCAGCCGATTGCATGTACGCCATGTGATTGCATTGACACTGGCAGCCGATAGCATGTACGCCATGTGATTGCATTGACACCGGCAGCCGATTGCATGTACGCCATGTGATGGTATTGGAGTGCGATGCAGAGTAATGTAGCGATTGGTGTGTGTGGGTGTGTTTTTTTTTTTTTTTTTTTTTTTTTTTTCCTCTCATCACATTAAGACAGGGCTTTTAAAAAAAATAATAAAGCCTTCTGTAATTTTACCTGCTCAAGTATCTGGGATCCCAGTTACCCACTTTTGTGATTACTCTTTTCTTCAGTGCAGAATTAGAGGGGTTAGGCAGCCCATATATTGTGGGTGCAGCCTGCTTTATGGTACCGCTTCTAAATCAAACCTCAGTTTTTTAGTATGGGCTAAGTACTGGTTTGTTTTACAATGGTGTAACCACCCTGGCTACACGTAGGACACTTTTTTTTTTTTTTTTTTTTTTTTTTCCTCCTGGAAGTATATTCCTAGTGTTTGACTGTAGATTAGTATGCATGGCTGGCTGATTCTACTCCTTTCTCTGTTGCTGTGTAGGTGATTAGGTATTAATATGAATTCCAGCACTTGTACTTGCTGTATTTAAAGGGTTACTAAACCCAGGAGCCTGCATTCACTATATCTGCTCTCACACAGAACGCCGATATGGCCATTTTAGATGGATCGGGGCATCGGTAACATTGACTGATCCACTAGCCGATCCGGTTTTTGCTGGGTAACGGCTCAGCCATCCCTTACTAGGTGCAGTAGTAGTATGGGATGGGAGCCGCTACTTCCTGTATAGTCCCGGCTCACAGGCGGAGTGATATCCGATGCACTCCGCCTGTGAATGGAGGAGCCGTACACATGAAGCAGCGGCTTTTCTCTGTACTGCAGCCGCTTGCATTGTGTGTAGCTCCGGATTGGTTCCGGTATCTGTGATTTCACAATGCCAGATATCGGTATCGGGTCCAAAAAAGTCGGATCGGTGCATCCCTACACAGAGCATGGAAATGCAATTATTTTAGGAACTATAAACTGCTAAATACTTTTTTTTTTTTTTTTCCATCAGCAGTATATAGCAGTCTTGTGACTTCTATCAGTGTCTGGTTAAAACGTGTAGGGGGAGTTTTCATTCTCCCTTAATTCAGCATGCAGGATCAGGACCCTCTGGACAGTGCTGATTGGCCCTGTGCTGATTACATGCACACTCCCAAGAAAAAGAAACTCTAGCAACACACACCAAACTGAGCATGTGCCACTTGTCCCCTGACTCTGTAAATATCAGGATTTTTATTGGGGTCAGTGGAAGAAGATGATCAGAGAAGACAGGATCAAACAGCCTTTTTACATAATGTGGAGGATTAGCCCTTTAGGTTCCACCCTGAGTATAAGATGCATGCTTTACTGCATATACAGACTAATTTTTTTGTTGTGGGTTTAGTAACACTTTAAAATGCGTTTAATGTCTTATTTTTTATTGAATGTCTCCCTGGAATTGAGCTTAGAAGGCCCCTTTGACACAGGTGTACCTCAGCGTCCATCCATGTGATGGCCATGTTTGTCAGCACTGGGATGCACCTGTGTTCCGTACATCCCTGTGCATGCAGTTGTATTCATGTCAGTTGGGATGCAGCAGTTGCACGGCCCCGGAGGCAGACTATGTGCATTCAGGCAGTGTAGTTGCACAACTATCCAATTGGAAGCAGCAGCTGTGTCTGTGGAGCCTCAGCGCCCCAGATGTGAATGCGACTGCTTGCAGGGAACACCTGTATATCCCTGTGCGGGCAAACGTGGCCCTCGCTCTGGTGTGCTTTATAACACGGCCCATGTAAATGAGTTCTAACTGTAATCTGAATGTGTTTAATTTCTACATTTTCCACGTTTACTACCTTTCCTCTGACTTCCTCTTCCTTTTTCTTCCTCTTTCTGAAACATGTTGATGAAACTTGTAGCAATGGGATATAGGGGAAGGACTGACTTTACGTGGTTCTTGCTTAGAAAGGGAAACCAAAGGCCTTAATTTTCTGCCAGTGGCCCCCAGACTCCACCTTTTTTATACCTTTCTGGAAGAATGCTGAACTACAAGACTGATGATTTGTTATGTTTACTAACTAAATTGTTATGCCCCTTTTACACTAGCGGACCGTTCAGATCCGCCTGTCTGTTTTTCAGGCGGATCTGATCGGATGCCCCATGCATCTCTATGGGACATTGGATGTCAGCGGAGACATGTCCGCTGACATCCGATCCATCAAATCCGGACGGATGGAAATCATATTTTCTATCCCTCTGGTGGATCGGATGAGAACGGACAGATGGTCCGTTCTCATCTGATTCCCCCATAGAGAAGAATGGGGACCTGACAGCTCTGTCTCTGCACACAGCGCAGAGACAGAGCTGCCATCCGCCTGCTCAGCGGGGGATCAGCAGATCGATCCCCCGCTGAGAAAAATGGAGTCCGCCGACGGACTACCGTACGTGGAAAGGGGCCTAACTCTATAAGGCCCTGTTCACACCTGAGCGTTTTCCAACTCGTAAAACTCTCATCTCTAAATTTTCAAAACGCCCAACAAGCAAAATCCTATTAATTTCAATGGCCCCTGTTCGCATATGAGCATTTTGTCGCCTGAAGCTCAAAGTACATGAGCTTGCGTTTTTGTTAGATGTCAATGCCTGTCTCCAAACACCTGCAAAAAATTCCTGAAAATATGGGCAGTTATGAATGGACCCTTATACTCTTCTGGGAAGTGGCAGAAGATCTTTTTTTTTCTTTTATACTTCCTTATCTGATTCATTGTTAAAAAGTAAACCTAAATGTTGCTTTTCCTTGCCTTGGTTGATATTGATTCTAGTGAGCTTGATTGGGTTTGATGTGTATTAACAAGCTGTGGCCTGATCTAAGCATGGACATCCCAATAAAGCCAGCAAATCCAATCAGGGAGCAAGCTGGCAATCGTCAGTCTATAGGTAATCAATAGGCTTTTAAGTTGTCTAGATGTAAATGTGAAGATGCCTTTATGAAACTAACGTTAATATGTAAAAAAAAAAAAAAAAACTTGCTCTCGGTGATCATACAGAGGAATTCGCCATACAGTTTGGAAAAAATTTTGTCAAACGTTAACGAGTCATAATATTTTAGGTACGAAGACAATCAGCAATGACTTAGGCCCAATTCAACCTTCGGCATTTTGTAGCTCGAAGCTCCAAAACACTGGAGGAGTAAAAAAAAGTTATTCTCTATAGAGATGGTTCAGATCTCCACTCCAAGTCACCTGAAGCTTAAAGTTTTGGAGGTTATTCTGTAGCTTGAATTGGGCAGATTTGAGCATTTTTGGCTCGTTTTTATTCCCATAGAAATGGAAACACACCATTTGCACGTTTTGTGTGCGCATTCACACGTATTGAAGTGCATATTTGGGCAATTTTCTTCTCAAATGAAAACATTTATAAAATAAAATCTTATATGAATAAATATAAAATGCACAAAAATTATAATAAAATGTGTAATAATGCATAACCCCTAATCTTAAAAATAATGGTAACCCCCTAAACAAAAAATAAATTACTATGTTAATTGTTTGGGTGTTAAGCTTTTGTCATTTTGTCACTTTATGTAAGGGTTAGTGGTTAAGGTGAATTCTTTATATTGTATGTGTTTTTATTTATTTTTTTTATTTGTCTTATTTTACATGTATTCATTTTTGTTAGTAGTAGTATTAACCCCCTAACAAAAATAAATAACCCCAACTCTTAATTATTACCTAACCTTATCTAAGCTCTTACCCAAACTAAAAAAAAAAGCTAATGGAAAAGCTGAATTGCCCAGCAACAAATGATTCAACTGATAATTTTCTCTATTGGCTAATAAAAAAATAAAAAAAAAACGCAAAACTCATATGCTCCAAAATCGCACATAAAAATGTTCCCTCTATGCTCAGGTGTGAATGCATCTAAAAATGGAGGACCGGTCAAAATGATTTTCCAGCTCCTTGGAAAATTCTCTCCAAAGCATATTGAGAAATGTTTGATTTATCAGTTCAGACAGTGGGGCCATTAAAAATTCTAATAGCAGATAAACAGAAACTTCATCCACCAATCGCCTTAGAATTTGACCTCATTGGCATGGGCACTGAGGCCTGTACTCTGTGAATGGGGCTGTGTGTTTGTGGCTTGTGCTGCCAGGTGCTATGTGCAGAAAACTCCCCATGTAACTGTATGAGGATGCAGTGGCTGCACGGACACCTCTGTCTGACAGACGTGTGGGTGAGCATCCCCCAAACGCACATTGTCTGTGTGTCCCAGCGCCTGTGTGAATGAGTAAGTTTGTATGAAATGGTAGCAATCACGTTACAATCTGATTGCTTCATCTCTGTAATGGTGATCATATACACAGCAATAAATAATTGGTTTCTTTTCTGAACAATAGGAATAATTGATGGTCATCACAATTGATTGATAAGCCATAAACGGGGAAGAGACATTTGTTTAATAGTTGGGGGATATATAAAGATTATATAATATTTTCACACATAAGATATATAGATTTATTTTATATATAGATTTATTTATATATAGATGGGTATATGTGTGTGTGTATATATGTGTATATATGTGTATATATATATATATATATATATATATATATATATATATATATATATATATATATATATATATATATATATATATATATATATATATATATATATATATATATCTCTTTTTTTTTTTTTTTTAGGTACACTTGTTCAATTGCTTGGTGCCGCAAATTGCTATTCAGCAAATCACATGGCAGCAAATGCTTTTAGACATCTAGATGTGGTGAAGATGACTTGCTCAAGTTCACACAGAGCATCGGAATGGAGAATAAAGGGTAACTCCACTTTCGTGGGGGAAAAAAATAGCAAAAAAAAAAATACAATATAGCGTATACAGTTGCGACACAAATCATATTGTAATTTAATGTTATTAAAAATGACCTTTCCTTTTCAATCTGCAGCTGTTGTAATTTTCTGGAAATGCAATATGGCCGCCTGGAGGTGTTCTGTACACAGAATGTATACTGACCACACCCCCAGAAACATCATTTCCTGCTTGTGTGATTGGCTCCTCAATTTTCCCAGAAGTCTGCCTAAGATACAAATCAGATTTCTGGCATCCCCTGCAACATAAATGTCATTTTTGGTGAGATACTCCCAGTAGGAACACGTCTAAAGGAATGCAGGCCCAGCAGATTTCCTCATTAAAGCCCTGCAGCTGCCACAGCTGATAATTATGAAACCACTCCCATTAGACCCACTCAGCACAGAGTAACAAACAATGATTTCTTCAGAATAACAAAAGGTAGGAATCTGCAACAAAGTTTGTTAATCCTTGTAATGTACAGAGATCACCCAACAAAAGTGGAGTTACGCTTTAAGTGACTTTGGACATTTTTTTTTTTTTTTAAGCCCGTGGTGTGTGAAACACACTCAAAAGACTTACACCCGGTGCATAAAAAAAGTGCACACACGCAAACGTGAACACACAAAAAGTGCACAAGGCGTACACACATGGCCCTCCTCCGAAGAGGAAGGGCCCTGACCCTGATCCCCCGGGGCGCGAAGCTCCTGACAGGGACTGAGGTACTCACTTAGGTCCACCCAGCCGAAGCCGGGCAGACCCCATTCTTCAGGGGGACTGCCGAAACAGCCCACCCCGAGTACTAGGTAGGGCTCCCCCGAAGGGAGACCCCATGGGAGAGGGCGAACTAAGCCAAAAGGCCATATCCACCCCCTCCCAAGACTTACAGGGCAGGCCCGAGGACCTACGCCATCCAAGTCGTGCAAGTGACGAAACAACCAAAAAGGGACATACGTGAACACACAAAGAAAAAACAGAGTGGGGAAAAGGGAAGTGGAGAAGTGCTGGGTAGTGCCTAAGTGCAAGACCTCGGCAGGCCCCCCGGCCAGGAATAAAAAATTCCTCTGGTGTTGGCCAAAAGGCCCACCCCAAGAGGCAGGTGCTTGAAAAAGTGTGATGGTGCAGTGACCAAGGTGCCACAAAAACTCAGGTGAGCTGCCCCTCACCAGTGAGATTGAGGCACCCCTGGGCTGCCACCCCAGGGGGACCTACACCACGGGCTTTTTCGGTCTCAGCCCCTGGCCAGACCCAGTGTAGCCCTTCCTGTCAGGAGGCCAGGAATGCAGACAGCTCGGGGAGAGCCCGACCTCGAGGGTATAGAAAATGGCCCCCTTCTAGCCAAATTCACCCAAGAGGGAAGGCCCTTCCCCTCACCATCCGCACTCCCACCAATTACATCCAGGAGCAGTACTAACCGTGGTCGCCCGGCTTTCCCACTCCCTTCAAACTGACAGGGGCGGACCCATTCAAATCAGGAAGGCATTGGAACCGTCCGGCTTTCTCTGGTTTGGCCTACTCCGGTCCTCCAGTTACGCCCAGAGCGCCCCGGTATACTTCGGCCACCACCGATACTAACCTTCAGACTCCATTCCAACACTGATAAGAACAGATACTACACTTGATCTTAGCCAAAAGGCCGAGAAGCGACTTTGGACATGGCGTGGTTGTTGGTGGCAGACGGGCTGGTCTGAGTATTTGAAAAAAAATTGCTGATCTTCTGGGATTTTCACACACAACCATCTCTCGGGTTTACAGAGAATGGTCCAAAAAGAGGAAATTTCCAGTGAGCAGAGGTTGTGTGGAGGAAAATGCGTTGTTGTCAAAGGAAAATGGGCAGACTGGTTCCAGATGATAAAGGCAACAGTAATTCAAATAACCACTCCTTACAACCAAGGTATGCAAAATGCGATCTCTGAACGCACAGGTCAAACCTCGAAGCAGATGCTCTACAGCAGCAGAAGACCACACCGGGTGCCATTCCTGTTAGCTTAGAACAGGAAACTGAGGTTACAATTCGCACAGGATCACCAAAATTGGACAATAGAAGATTGGAAAAACGTTGCCTGGTCCGATGAGTCTCGATTTCAGCTGCGACATTCAGATGGTAGGGTCAGAATTTGTTGTAAACATGAAAGTATGGATCCATCCTGCCTTGTATAAATGGTTCAGGCTGGGGGTGGTGGGGGTGTAATGGTGTGGGGGATATTTTCTTGGCACACTTTGGGCCCCTTAATATCAATTGAGCATCAATTATGTCACGGCCTACCTGAGTGTTGTTGCTGACCATGTCCATCCCTTTATGACTACAGTGTCCCCATCTTCTGATGGCTCCTTCCAGCAGGATAATGCACCATGTCACAAAGCTCCAATCATCTCACCACTGGTTTCTTCACCATGACAATGAGGTCACTGTACTCCGATGGCCTCCACATTCACCACATCTCATCCAATAGAGAACCTTTAGGATGTTGTGGAATGGGAGATTCGCATTATGGATGTGCAGCCGACAAATCCGCACAAACTGCGTGAGGTCATCGTGTCACTATGGAGCAAAATCTCTGAGGAAGGAAAAATGGGGTCCAAGCTGGTTACTAGCAAGGTGTACCTAAAATAATAAAGTGGTCTGTGAGGGTGTTAAAATAAATCTATTTATGAACTAAACTGAGTCTGCCTCGTTTCCACTGAGCAGTACGGCAATTTTTTTCCATTGTCAAAAGTTGTGAATGGTACTGTACCACTTTTTTGGGACCCTTTCGTTGGGTTACCAAGCACATTAGTACCGTACCAACAGGGTGGAGCTACGCTGAGGAGGTACTGTTGAGCTGAGGAGGTACTGTTGAGCTGAGGAGGTACTGTTGAGCTGAGGAGGTACTGTTGAGCTGAGGAGGTACTGTTGAGCTGAGGAGGTACTGTTGAGCTGAGGAGGTACTGTTGAGCTGAGGAGGTACTGTTGAGCTGAGGAGGTACTGTTGAGCTGAGGAGGTACTGTTGAGCTGAGGAGGTACTGTTGAGCTGAGGAGGTACTGTTGAGCTGAGGAGGTACTGTTGAGCTGAGGAGGTACTGTTGGGCGGTGGAAACGCAAGCCTGATCAAGGTGTACCGTTCCGAACCATACCGCTCAGTGGAAATGAGGTATAAATAAACTAGATGGGAAGTTATGGCTGTCCGATCGGTTTCTGGTTCAGTCGTTTTTGATTTAAGGCTGTTTTAACCCCAAAACCAAAAATGTATTAAATTGCAGCTGAGCTTACTAATCATTAGATAGGGCAGCTGTGTTTGTTTTTTTTTTTTTTTGATTTTTACCTGGTGATCTGGCCAGTAACGCACCTCCTGTATTAGATTGCGCCCCCCCCCCCACTCTGGATGGAGCACAGGGGGCACCTTTCGGACAGCAGCATTGTCAGTCTGGGGGGGGGGGGTGTTAGATGTTCTAGCAAATCTGGATAAACTTAACACAATTGAAGTCAAACACCAGTTAGCACTTTATAAGCAGTTACAGCAAACAGTTTACCTTTTTTGGGATAAAGGTTTTACATTTAAAAAAAAACAAAACGGATCATTGTAAGCACCCAGTCACTGTTGAATGGTTTCTCATCCCTGTAACTGATATATCTGCAGGAGAATGTTTTCTTTTGAAAAACCGACTTCCTGGCCAGATCACCATATGAAAATCGAAAAAGCCTAAAAAAAGAAAATGAAAGCAGCCACTACATCTAAGAATTGGTTAGCTGCAGTATAATAAATGTTCACTTTTGAGTTTAATGTGTTTTAGTGCAGCAGACGCAGCGTTCTCATGTCACTACAGGCAGTAAGGGGCTTACTGGATTTTCGGTCTTTGTAAATTGGTACATGTAATTTGTATATATATTTTTTTCCTTTTTTATTATGGCCACACATGCCCTTTTAAATACTGTAGTGCACAGGTGTCAAACGCAAGGCCCGCGGGCCGAATACGGCCCACCAGGCTATTTCATGTGGCCCTTGTACTCTGGGCTTTTTTTTTCAGCTGGAATGTGGTGAAACTCTGTTCTGCCACCTCTGATTCTTGCAGATCCCTGCCTTGTTAATTAACACTGGTTGCACTGATACTATTTGCACTAATGCAGCACAAAGGGGTTAATTAACTGCCACTGGTTGGTCACTAATGCATCAGTGGCCAGCAGTGGCAATACATTAACCCCCTCATGCTGCATAATACAAATACCATTGGTAATTAACCTCACCTCAGCGCCCCCTATTTGTCAAGCTGTGCCATAAGTCCCATGCCTGTTTCAGCTTGGAGACATGGCTGCTAAGATTCCTTTTTGCTTTACTGGCTTTGCAGCCCAGTTCTGATGAAACGATCATTATAGTCTCTAAAGAGAACTTGGATGACAAAGCAGATTGTTGAATGTGTTTTAAGATTGCTACAATTTCCTGCGTTTTTGCAAAAATGTATATTTTGGAAAGGCTGGTGCTGGCAGCTGAGCCAGTAGTGGGGGTCGGTGCTCCTTGGGGTAGGTATGAGGTGAGTTCCATGGAGAAGTAGGCATGATGTCCCCGACAAAGGGGGGAAAAAAAAAAAAAGAATCTGCTTGGCTGATAGAAAAATAAAAGATGCATGTCTGAGCCAGGGGGTTTGCTGCACTGCATTCCCATAAGTAATCCGTACAGCTTGACAAACTCCTTGCTCAGCACCTCCTGAAGACTGTGTGAGAATGTGATACCGGCATCTTCGGGGTATATGCTATATAGCTGCATGAAGAATATAGTATTGCCATCAATCACATCTCAGTAAATCTGCAGCGGTTTAGGAGGAAGCTTCTATACTGGGCAGAATGCATTGTTTACTGTCATAGCAGTGCTGAGATGCTGGCCATGCTTGTCGGTCACTTTGATACACGGGACTATGTGTATGAATGAACTAACACACCGGGTGAGCGGCCGCTAATAGCTATAACTAAGTGAGCGCTTCACTTCCCTGTCAGAGGAGATACCCGCCTGACAGGGAATTGAAGCGCTCACTTTGTTATAGCTATTAGCAGCTGCTCGCCCGATGTATTCATTCATACACATAGTCGTAGTAGGGACATCATTCAGAGGCAAGCCGCCGGCCAGAGGCGGGATTTTTGAAACCTGCGCTGTGCCCCCCCCTTCCTCGCGGCGGCCATTGATTTCGGCATTTTTAACCCATTTTTGGCCAAAATGGGATAGTCCCTTCGGCCGAAAATTTCGGTTGTCGAAATTTCGGTGCACCACTACCTCTGGGATTTTAACTAACTTTGTTGCAGATTCCTACCTTTTTTTTGTTCTGAAGAAATCCTTGTTTGTTCCTCTGTGCTGTGGGTCAAATGGGAGTGGTTTCATAATTATCTATCAGCTGTGGTAGCTGCAGGGCTCTGAGAAAATCTGCTGGGCCTGCATCCCTTTAGACGTGTACCTATTGGGAGTATCTCACCAAAAATGACATTTTTGTTGAAAGGGATGCCAGAAATCTGACTTGTATCTTTAGGCAGACTTGTGGGAAAATTGGAGAGCCAATCGTATAAGCAGGAAATGTTTCTGGGGTGTGGTCAGTATACATTCTGTGTACAGAAGAGCTCCAGGCGGCCATATTGCAATTTCAGAAAATTACAACAGCTGCAGATTGAAAAGGAAAGGGAATTTTTAGTAACATTTTAATTACAATATGATTTGTGTGGCAATTGTATATGCTATATTGTTTGTTTGCTGAATTTTTTTTTTTTTCCCACTAAAGTGGAGTTACCCATTAAATTTTATATGAATTAAAAAGTTAATAAAATATAATAAAAAAAAAAAAGTGTTTTCTAAAAAAAAAAAAAAAGTATTTCAGTTTTTGGCCAAGTGCATCCTGAATTTTTGGTTTTGTGTAAATTTTTTGTTTTCAGTGCACCACTACCACATAGTAAAGATCACTGGATTTGGGGGGGGGGGGTGTATTTACCTAGGTGGACTGCACTCGGGTGACATTGGGGATTCCTTAAATGGCTACAGTTATTATTTCAACAGTATTTGCCATCTTTTGCATTAATGGTAAGCTGGGAACTTTTTTGTGTTGTAAAATCAGGTTGCTCAATATAGGCCAGTTTGTCAATCAGCTTAATACATATACTCTGCTTTCACACTGCAGCGGCATGACTTTGGGGCGACTTGCACGGACTTCGTAAAATGAATGTCTATGCAAGTCACTCCAGGTCGCCCCGAAGTAGTACTGGTCCGCGACTTGTCAGGCTGACCAAGTCGCCTGACAAGTCGCGCTAGTGTGAATGGAGTCTTAAACAAATTTGTTGCATATTTTGTCAGGCTGAAAAAACAACTATTGGCCCGACTAAAGGCCCGTACACACTTGACGAAAATCGGACGAAATATCCTCCGATTTTTCTCTCATGCTCGCGTTCATTACCGTTTTTAGTTGACCGTGCATAAATGTTCACGAAAATTTCTCGTCCTTTTTATTTATTTATTTATTTTTTTGGGACATTTGTACCTAGACTTCCGGGTTGTCAGCAACTTCAGATCATACGCGGTCTTTCGTATCCGATTTTTCACGGACGTACTGCATACACATTAAAACGAAAATTGGTCGCCTGGGGACGGACGATAAAAATTTTGGTGTTTGTCCCTCCGTTTTTTTTTTTTTTTTTTTGTTGAAAATGTCGGAATCGGCTGCTGAAAGTTGAGTTGTGTACACTCTAGCCAAAAATCATACAATTTTTACCTCGGACGGGAATTTTTGGCAGATTTTCTACTAGTGTGTACCCCACTTAAAACCGCCTTTGTCACTGGAGCAGTCAAACTGCAAATTCCATAATGCCTTTTTAGTATTTGTGCCTTTTTCTACCTATATACTAATATAGTGGGTTTTTTTTTTGTCTGAATGCACCCTACCAATCATGCTAAATGGGCACAGATGGACTGATCTGTTGTATTTTGACAGCCGGTGCCTGCGGCTGTCAATACCCAAACAATTGGATGCAGCTGCTGTTCTGCTGAGTTTTTGGCTTGGCTCCTTCTACTTTATTTTTTTTCATCCAAAGGATGTTGAGTGAGAGGTGCCAACTGGGTCACTCTAATCAAATTTCACCCAGTTCTTCAGGAACCAGACACATTTTGCTGAGTGGAAGGCCAGCTTTAGAGTTTAGCTGGTGAGCAATACAGCCATTCTCTACGGTGGAAACTTTAACCTTCAGTTAAGGCGGTTGGCAAATGTGTATCCTGCAAGGCTGGCATTGTGCAATGTTGCCATATCACATGCTGATTATTATGGCTTGTCTTTTTGTGCTGTATAATTGTTGTGCTGTGATTCAGCGTCTAATGACCCGACACGAGTGTTTCTACAATTTGGTATGTTAACATTTTTTAAGTCTTTATCTAGAGTTGCTTTGTTTTACCAACTGCAGAGTTAACTAAGGCCACCCATGTACAGTCTGATATCTGCAGTGAGTGTGACCTATGGGCATTGCATGTGACAGCGGAGGAGAACTGTGATAAGGAGAACTTGCAAATGCCATATGAGCTTGTTATCGCATGGAGAGATTTCTTAACAACTTGGAAAAGGGAATGTAAACCCTAACAAACCACTTATTTTTATCTTCTCCATTCTAGTCTGTTAGGCTCGCTTCATGTTGGTGCGATGCGGGGAAACCCTGCGATTCCACTGCGGCTTTCTGCATCGCAACCGACTCGCAGGCGGTGTACACTGCCATATGCAAACCGCTGGGAGTGTCAATGCAAAGTTAATGACACCCCCAGATCGGTTCGCATATCGCAGGCGAACTGTCAATTCGGAAAGGAATCGGATCGCATAGGTATGAACAGCCATGGATCAGATTCTGGTGCAGACCAAAAAACGGTCCTGCATGACTTTGGTCCGAATTCTATGCTAATTCAGCCATACAGTCTGTATGGCTGCATTCACATCGCACAGACATCGCATTGGTGGTGCAAATCACATGCGATTTCTAGATTGTAAGCTCTAAGGAGCAGGGCCCTCTTGATTCCTCCTGTATTGAATTGTATTGTAGCTGTATTCTTTCCTCACATTGTAAAGCGCTGTGCAAACTTTTGGGGCTATATAAATCCTGAATAATGTCTTCCATCGCACCAATGTGGACCCAGCCTAAGTGGTTTGTAAAGTCTCGTGTCGTGTGTGTGTGTGGTTTATTTTTAAGCAGGAAAAAAAAAAAAAATTAAACATGTTCTACTTACCTGCTCTGTGTAGTGATTTTGCACAGAGCAGCCCTGATCCTCTTCTCGGGTCTCTTCTTGGCTCAAGGCCCATCCCTCCTGTCACTTGCCCACCACAGCAAGCAGCTTGTTTTGGGGAACCCAAGCCGTAGCTCTGTGTCTATTCAGACATAGAACCCTGGCTAGGCCCCACCCCCTCTCTCCTTATTGGCTCACTGATTTTGGGGAGGAGAGTCCCTGGTAGCCCGGTCTCCCTACATCATTGGATAGAGATGGGGTTCAGGTAAGTATTAGGGGGGCGGCTGCACACAAAGGCTTTTTATCTTAAAGTGGTGGTATAATCCGCTTTTTAACTTTTAGCTACAGGTAGGCCTATAATAAGGCCTATAATAAGGCATTGTCCCCCCTCCTGGATTTGGGGAGTCCCAGAATGCTATTCCCTCGTCACTTCCGGGGCAGGCGCGTCATCCCACAGCTCATTGCACATGCCCAGAAGCTGTTCTCCATCACCGGAGAAGGAATCGCCTGGACCGGAAGTGACGAGGGACACCGGTGCAGGCGCATTGACTTCTGTGATTGATGACACTCCTCTCCCAGGAGTCAATGCAAAGGAGGAAATGACGTTGGCGGCCACATAAGGGGGAAGTTGGAAGAGATTAAGTTATTGTTAATTAAAAATAAGCTAAGGGAACCAAAAAAAATAGCGAAATTGAATTTAGAAAGGTATATAGCTATGCATGAAGTAAAGTTTAAAATTAGGGTGGAACTCCGCTTTAAGTAATGTATTTGGTTGGGTGAAATTACAGATGGCGTTGTCGGTGTCAGTCCAAAAATGCAAGGTGTCATGTTTAGCAGTACAAAAATGTGACAACAAAGGTTGGAACTTCCCGTTGCTCTAAGGAGGTTTCCTTTTTACAGCTTTGTCACTGCGACACGGAAATCGAGTTCTATTCAGAATTGTTACATTTTTCTTCATATAAAGGAAATGATCCTTTCACATAAGAGTAGGGAAAAAAAAGGACAAAGGATTACTTTTACTAAAAAAAGACCAAAGCTGCCAGAAAAAGTAACGGCTCTGAGCTTGTTTACATCCTGAAACTGCTGCCCTGCAATACTTGCAGCATCAGCAAAAGGGTAAAGTAAAGGAAAAAGTAAAATAAATGGCCCTGATGTCACTTCTAAGGCCTCTTGCACGCGGTACTGATGTTTGAACATTTTTGTGCATATTAAGGTGCTCGTAACCTTATCTGCGTGTTCTAGCTCCCAGGATGTTGTTGTGTAAACTATTCGCACCCGTACTTATGCACATATTTGCACATAATGGCAAAAAATACTAACCTGGACTGCAGATTTTTAATTCTTTAGGCCGGCCGCCTCGCAGCATGTGGGCCTTAATGCTGAGCGGCCTCATGTAAACCACTTACCGTGCTGAGAATGCGCTCCCAGCATGGTAGACGGCGGTTACCGGAAAGCTGCTGATGTATACAAGCAAATCGGAAGCTTTTCGATCATGTGACTGTTTTGGCAGCCAATCGCAGCGGTCACATAACCTGAATGCCCTTCTCTGCCTCCTGGCTTTTAGAACCCTTAAACACTTGCCGACCGCTTAATAAATTATATATATATATATATATATATATATATATATATATATATATATAATTACACACACACAGCGGCAGGGTGGCTCGTACAGGCAAAATAACGTATGGATTCGTTGCTCGCTTGGTGGCAGCTAGGGGGAGAGCGCGCCGCCCATGGCGCGCTCCCACCTCCGATCATCAGCGGGAAAGCCGATGCGTGGGTCAGGTGGCTCTGATTGCCGCCTGACACCTGCGATCGCTCCCTGCTGAGAGAGAAGAATGGTCAGCTGTTGTAAACACATCCGACCGTTCTTTTCCCTGGAATGGTCATAGAGCTTCTGTGATCCTTCTATATATGATCACAGGTCTCTATGGTCATTTCAGAAGCCACACCCCCCCCACAGTTAGAATCACTCCCCTAGGCTCACATTATACCCCTTGATCACCCAGTGTTAACCTCTTCCGTGCCAATGTCATTATTACAGTAACTGCATATTTTTAGCACAGATTACTGTAGTAATGTGACTGGTACCCCCAAAAGTGTAAACAATTTCAGTTAGGGGTCCGATCTGTCCGCCACAATGTCGCAGTCACACAAAAAATTGCAGATTGCCGCCATTACTAGTAAAAAAATAAAAATGACCTAAAGCTTCCCCGTAGTTAGTAGACATGATAACGTTTGCGCAAACCAATCAAAATACACTTCTTGTGATATTTTTGGTTAAAAAAAAAAAATAGTCAAACAAATTGGCCTTAAATGTTCAAACATTTTGATTTTTTAATTTCTTTTTTTGGGAATGTCGTGTAGCAGAATGTGAAAAATATTGTTTTGCTTTCAAAATTGTCGCTCTTTTTTTGTAAAAAAAGGACGTCAATTTATTTGGGTAAAGCGTCGCACAACCGTGCAATTGTGCGTTAAAGTAATGCAGTGCCGAATCGCAAAATAGGGCCTGGTCATTAAGGGGGGCGAATCCTTCCGGTCTTAAAGTGGTCAAGGGCCACAAGGCAGTCGGCGGGGTTAAAAATAACTCTAGATTCTTTAGTGATGTGTGGTTACATGACTGCAAGGCCTCTGTTTTATGTCCCGTGCCTTCCTTTGCATGCAGTGGACAGGAATGGTCAGAGGGGCTGTTGTCAAGGGAGGGAGAAAAGGAGCTGTAGGGTCAGTTCATGGTTTGTGACCCTTCCTTTGCATGCAATGAGCAGGAGCAATCAAAGCGATGAATGTAAAAGCAGGGAGAGGAGGAGATATAGGGGGGTCATTTAGGTTGGTGTCCCTCACTTTTATTCCTGTTCACTACATGCAAAGGAAGAGACACCAACCCTGCAGCTCCTTCTCCTTTCCCTGCTTTTACATTAGCCCCTCTGATTGTCCCTGCTCACTGTATGCAAAGGAATTGATACAAACCATGGATTTGACCCTACAGCTCCTAAACCTCTGCCTGCCTTTTACATTGGCCCTTCTGAATGTTCCTGCAATCAGTCATGCAATCAGAGGGGCTAATGTAAAGGCAGGGAGAGAAGGAGCTGTGTAGGGTTGGTCCATGGTTGGTGTCCCTCCCTTTGCATGTGTAGCACTGCACCTGTAAGTTCTACCAGATTTTACACTTTTCGGGTCCCACTAGAGTTACTAGCAGCAACCTTGATAGTTTTCCACTTCTCCTCCTAGGCTCGCTCCAATAACCAGTCCAGGGGTACTTGGTTATTTTGTGTTTCACTATAAATTAGGGATGGGAGAAGGGAATATTGGGATACTACACATTAACTAACTGCACAATGTTGGAGGACTTCCCTTTTCATGTACAGCCAGGCTGTTGATTCACCCTGCCAACAATGGTGAATTTTTGAGGCGCCTTGGGGGACTTCTTGAGGCGCCTTGGGGGACTTCTTGGGGCGCCGAGGGGGACTTCTTGGGGCGCCGAGGGGGACTTCTTGGGGCGCCGAGGGGGACTTCTTTTTTGTCTTCAGGAGACTCTCCTCAGTATCCTCTTTACTGCCGACACCCGTCCTCGGACTATCCTACACGTGTAGTGGCCCCCATCAGGTCAGGCCACTTGACACGAGTCCCTGTACCTCTGGGTTCAGCTCCTTATTTATTCCTCCAGCCCTCAGGACGACCTCCTGTGACTGCATGCCCCTGCTACAGAGGAGGCAGCCACCCCCCTCCCTCCAGGACTCTGCTCATCAGCCAAAGACCCTGCAGCACATGTGCTCCTGGCTTTTATACAATATTCCCAGAATGCACTGAGGCGACCTGCCACTGCCAATCACCAGGACTGTATCAAAGCCTGAGTTCATTCATCAGGTTTCCTCCCACTATCCAACATGCCTCCCTATTGGACCAGTGCAAAACACTCTCCAGACACAATGAATCGCATAATGAGCAGACCACACTAACAGATCCTGCTTGCTGGTAGTCGGAGAGCAATATAGATTTACCTGCAGCTCCTCTGGTAAGCAGACAGAGCTCAAAACTATACTCTCTCACTAGCACCTACCTAGGAGGGGGCTACACATACACTGAGTGGGAGCAATCATAGGGACTAATGTAAAGGCAGGGAGAGGAGCTGTAGGAACCGGTCCAAATGCATGTATGATAACAGAACTCCCTATCATGAATGGCATTGAATAAGAAAGGGGAAGCTGCTAGGCACCAAAAACACTGCGCCATTCTCAGTTTGAATGGCGTTGCCCAGAAGCTGGAAATAGCTTGCTAAACCGGGGACGACTGCCTCCTGGGTTCACCCCCATCGTTTAACCCCATCCTGCCCATTATAAAAACCTAGAATTTATTTTTGAAAGCTTAGCAACAAAAATGAAGCCGTTTTTATGATTCACTTCTCCGGTGCAGTCAGAATGAAAGGCAGCTTTTCCCTCATTTTCCCACATTCTGTGCTGTATTATAAATGGAAGGGGATTTTTAGGTTTGATCAGTGGCGGGTTAGCATGGTAAAGTCAGAAGTGAAGCATGTGAGTGTCTGTGCTGCAGGGAGATGAAAGCGTTAGATGGCAGAGTGTATTCTCAGGGGTGCTCCTCATTTCACAAGTGCCCAGTACTAGATTTGCATATTTTAGTGTAAAGGGAATAGTTTTTCAGATCTACAGTGGAAATAAAGTCTACACACCCCTGTTTACAATGTCAGGTTTATGTGATGTAAAAAAGAGACAAAGCTAAATCCTTTCAGAACTTTTTCCACCGTTTTAATGTGATCTATAAAGCTTTAAAAAGGGTAACTAATGCAGCCACCACATCTAAATATTGGTGAGCTGTAATAGATTACATTTTTGGGTTTAATTGGGATTTTAACTGTATCTGAGCAAAACAAACTAAAAACGCTGTTTCATGTCCCCAAAATTTTTTAAGTCAATTTGAATAACCCCCACCTTAGTATTTTTAGCTGTGGACATCTTGAGTACAGGCAGATGATTCATATAGCATTTAGTTCCTGGAATCATTCCTACCTTAGCTAAGGCATGCAGAAAGGTGTGCTTAGCTGGGAAAAGGGAAGACAATGTCCATTAAGACTCCTGGGATGAATAAAGCCTCGTACACACGCAACGATTATCGGCCGACCGATCGTCCGTCTTTTTAGTGGTGTTTTGTTGGTGGAATGTGCTCTAGACTGCACACAAATTTTTCTCGCCCAACAAATTTCTACTTCAGAGGTGATGTCATGTGTTGGGTTGCTTTTTTTTGTGTTCTTTCTTCTCTGAGCATGCCCAGTCTTGCTTATTAGATTTTTCCCTGTCGAAATCTGTACTAACTGCACGAAAATCGACCGTGTTTTGACGGTGGGCAAAAATTTTATAGCCTGCACACCAGATTTTTTTTTTGGCCGAAAAGTCGGAGTCGGTTGTCGAAAGCATCATACTAACAAGCCGAAAATCGGCAGGTCGGACGAAAATTCCCTGCCGATTTTCGACGCGTTTGTACGGGGCTTTACACTTTGGCCTAGCCAGAAACCAGCAAGCAACTAAAATGTATAAAAAAAAAAATGGGAGGGGGAGGGAGATTCCTCTTTATTAATGCTAGCCGGATTAAAATGGTTAATGTTGATTGAGTGTTTAGTTCCACTTTTAGGTTTGGTGTTTTCCAGGACCTTGTTTGCTTGATGGCCATAAAAGTAGAATTTGCAAGGTGTTGGTGTAAGCTGATCTAAGGGATACACAATTAAATTGTTATGCTTGCTTTGATACTTGCTGGGAAAAAGAATATAATGGGCGGTGTTGGCTGCAGTCTGGAGAATATGTATTTCTGCATACTCATTGTTTTTTTGCAAAGGGTTTCCTGATGTTTTGTAGAATACAGGAAAGTAATCGTATATTCTGAAGTGTGGCTAGTTTGCTTACTGTGATGCCCTTGAGGCACTGCATGGCCCAGCATGTCATTGTCAGCCTTGGTGCCTTAGCTTTCATGGGTGGGGTGTCACACTTTCTGTCGCTTCATTGGCACTGTATGAAGTATAACTTTATTGGCACATGGGGAAACTACACACTGGATACAGTTTTCAGAACAGTTAATTTAGAAATTCAGAATCATGGGACATTTTCACTGCTGATAGATAGATATTTTATATATATATATATATATATATATATATATATATATATATATATATATATATATATATATATATATATATATATAATTTCTCAAAAAAAAAAAACTTTATTAAAAGAACGTACATGGTACAAGTATTGATAGTGACTACATGCATGGTGTCATAGAAGATATATAAGAATACATACATAGTGTGATTTTTAGACAACAGTTCTCAAGGCATTACACATTGGGGCTCATACTTTGTCCTATAGCATACAAAGTGTAGTACAGTGATGGGGAAACTTGGCACCCCAGATGTTTTGGAACTACATTTTTTTTTATGATGCTCAACTATACTAGAGAGTGCATGAGCATCATGGGAAATATAGTTCCAAAACATCTGGGGTGCCAAGGTTCCCCATCACTAGTGTAGTAGAATTTGCATATGATTGAGGTATAAGAACAGACCATATCTGAGGGTAATTAGTTAACCAAATGCCTTTTTATTGCATTCAATGTAGTTAACTAATTACCCTCAGATATGGTCTGTTCTTGTACCTCAATCATATTCAAATTCTACTACACTAGTGATGGTGAACCTTGGCTCCCCAGATGTTTTGGAACTATATTTCCCATGAGGCTTATGCACTCTGCAGTGTAGCTAAACATCATGGGAAATGTAGTTTCAAAACACCTGGGGTGCCAAGGTTCTCCCATCACTGCCCTAGAGGCTATGTCCTCTGCTTCTGGATATTGAAAGTTTTCTCATTACCTTTTTGAGTGAAACGCTTTACCTGGCTAGAAGAACAGTGGCCCAGAAATGCACAATGTTAACAGGCGCTTGATCACATATCGAACCAAAAGTCCATAGAGTTAAGTCATTAATGGCACAGGGGGAGAAAAAGTCCACCATGTAGGGCAGCCATCCAGAAACCAAAAGCCAGGGGTTCCACAGGGCTAAAACAAAGACAAACTGAGGCGCCTCTAAGTGTAGACTTTATGCAACAGGTTTAATGAATAACATTTTTTATGCATTCACGTTAGTAAGCATATATTCATGCCCATAAAGCAAGGTTCCAGTGTGGAGAAGTGTACATCATCCGGTCATGGACATCCGTCCTGCTGGAGCCGAAAATCGGAAACGCGTCGCATGCAGAAGACATCATCCAGGTTCGACTATCACCAATTGAGAATATACACCGGGCCTAGAGATTATGGTGTCTGTGTATGCTTGACACACTCCGTCTGGAGACTCATCAGTATATCAGACAGCCTCTACTAGATCATGGGGAGCCACCGCAGCCAAATAGCAGTAACAATGTAAAAAAGGATGGGGGCTATAGAACAGCTCCGTGGGAACGGCTGCATTAAGGGATGCTCACACCAACTATGTTAATTTGAAAAAATCTTTATTGAAGAGCAAAAAAAGACACAGTGTCTAAAATGCCCCCTATGGGGGAACAGTGTACAAAATATAATATTTTTGCTCTTCAATAAAGATTTTTTCAAATTAACATAGTTGGTGTGAGCATCCCTTAATGCAGCCGTTCCCACGGAGCTGTTCTATAGCCCCCATCCTTTTTTACATTGTTTCGACTATCACCAAGCCTCGCTGTCAAGCAAATACACCGAGCCTACTTCCTGGTTCTAACCTTGCCGTACAAGCCGGCCACGGTCCAGCAGGACGGATGTCCATGACCGGATGATGTACACTTCTCCACACTGGAACCTTGTTTTATGGGCATGAATATATGCTTACTAACGTGAGTGCATAAAATTTTATTCATTAAACCTGTTGCATAAAGTCTACACTTAGAGGCGCCTCTGTCTTTGTTTTAGCCCAGAATTGGATGCAGGCTACGCTTCCATAATCCAACATTAGGAAAAACTAATGACACCCTCCTGTACAAGAAATAAATCCACACACAGAGGATGCAAGTATACGAAGATATGGGAAGGATGACTATCTGATGGTGAAACCTGCACTTAACTACATTGAATTTAATAAAAGGCATTTGGTTAAGTGCAGGTTTCACCATCAGATAGTCATCTTTCCCATATCTTAGTATACTTGAGTAGGCATCCTCTGTGTGTGGATTTATTTCTTGTATGGGAGGGTGTAAATCGTTTTTAGTTACCAACGTTGTATCATGTAGGTGTAGCCTGCATCAGTTTCTGGGCCACTGTTCTTCTAGCCAGGTAAAGCGTTTCACTCAAAAAGGTAATGAGAAACCTGTCAATGTCCAGAAGCAGACATCATGGGAACCTTGGCACCCCTGGTGTTTCGGAACTACATTTCCCATGATGCTCAGCTACACTGCAGAGTGCATGAGCCTCATGGGAAATGTAGTTCCAAAACATCTGGGGTGCCATGGTTCGCCATTACTGCTCTCTAGGGCAATTGGCAAATCCATTTTGTCATGCAAATCACCTGAAGCCAAAAATGTTTGAATAATTGGTCAGGCCCAGATCAAATGATGAAGAGCCTGGTGCTGAAACACATAGATATATTGGGTTACGAATGGGTTGATAACAGGTGATTTTCTGGGGTGTTATGCCCGGTGTAATATGTATAATTGTTATTTGAACTGACATTTTGGGGGAGTTTGAGATTTGGACCAATTGATACACAGGCTGGTATGTTCTCCAATACATTCTATAGTATGTAAGGCAGCTAATAGAGAGGGTCCGGAGTCTGCTAGGTATAGGATTGTGTCATTGGCATATAGGCCAATAATAGACCAGAGATATTGGGGTCAGATCTGATGGAAATAGCCAATGGTTCAGCTGCCAATGCGTAAAGCAAGGGTGTGAGGGCAGTCCTGATGAATGCCTCTCCCCAGCGGGAATTGATCAGATACCCATCCATTGACCAAGAACTGGGCTTTAGGTGATTGATAAAGGAGCTGAACCCATCTTATGAAGTTAGGGCCAACCCGAAGTTATGGAAGTACTCCCACAAATAACATTCCACGGAGTAAAAGGCTTTGGTAGCATCAAAAGCCAACACTACATGTGCCAATCTCCTCATGGGATGCCTGAATGTTCATAAATGGGCGTCTAATATTCATGGCAGTATTTTTCTCAGGCATAAAGCCTGTTTGGTCAGGGTGAATCAGGGATTATTCAAACGGGAGGCAAGGATTTTGTGCAGTATTTTGATGTCCACCTGTAGTAGTGAGATTGGTGGATATGAGTCTGGGGATTCTGGGGCTTTACCCGGTTTGGGATTGACTATAATCTGAGTCTCCCGCATAGAGAATGGCAGAGTACCAGAGTCAAAAATTGACTACAGAATGTGTGGCATTAAATTCAAGGGGTAGGCCATCTGATCCTGCAGCTTTAGAGGTGGCCAGTTGTGAATCACAAGTTGTGATATAGCAGTGGTTATATCAACTGAGATGGGTGCCTCCTAGGAGTGGCACCTGATGGTTAGGGAAGGAAACCCTAAGGATAGGGTTTACAGTATTGCAAGCGGAGCGCTAACCACCAGCGTCGTATTCCATTACACTCCGGGCCACGACCGACACAGGGTGTGGGTAGTTGCTGTACAGGTTAGACAACATTAAAGTGTTACTAAACCCACAACAGTAAAATCAGTCTGTATATGCAGTAAAGCATGCTTGTTCTATTCGCCGTGGAACCTAAGGGGTTAATCCTCCGCATTGTGTAAAAAGGCTGTTTGATCCTGTCTTCTATGATCCTCCCCTTTCACTGTCCCCAATAAATTATCCATTTTTTTTTTGGTATGCATGTGATCAGCACAGGGCCAATCAGCACTGTCTAGACAGAGGGTCAGGGGTCATACATCCTCATATGAAAATCACAGGAGAATGAAAACTCCTCCAAGCTTTAACCAGACACTGATAGAAGTCACAAGACTGCTGTATACTGCTGATGAGAAAAAGGTATTTAGCAGTTTATAGTTACAAAATTAATTGCATTTCCATGCTCTGTGTACTGTGGGAGACCAGATATAGTGAATGCAGAGTCCTGGGTTTAGTAACATTTTAAAGGGTAAATGCACTCTAAAACAAAGCGCACATCGTTATTTTTTTTTTTTTTTCCTTGGGACCTAACCCTCGATCCAAGAAGACTGATGACTGTGGTTCTGCTGTGTTTACATCCTGTGCTATTTGACTTTCTGAATGATAGTGTGCTTGTATCGATTCTCGAAATGCAAATATTTATTATAAAAATCATGCTGGGATTTTTTTAGTATGAGCGAACGATTTTAGCAGAATTGATGAACGTAACAAATCGTGTTGCGCTTGAGCACAAGCATTTTACCTGTAATCAATCGACAAAAAATTAACTTTTTTGTGTTGTGCATGAACTATAACATGTCAACAAATGGAGGGAAAACTAAGGCAACCACCACATCCGGGATTTTTGTTCTTGGGTTTAGATATACTTTTAACTAAATAGTGGGACACAATTATCCAAAAACTGTTCAGAACGAATTGCACTCCTGTGATTCATAAGAGAATGCAGCCAAACCAGCTTTGGTTGTGCTTCTCCTTTAAAGCTGAATTCCAGAAATGTGTCCACTTTGTAAAAAGTGCAGACATACTAGGAGTTGAGTCCAAGGAGGTGCAGGACATTTCCTGAACTTTGATAGAAAATGTGTGTTCTGCCTGAGCACTGTCACTGGGGTTTTTATGAGGAGAGGCCGGCACACAGAGCAAGTATGCCCACCCCTCCCCTTTGCTGCACATTCAGAGAAGCCTTTGTATGTTTCTCACAGATCAAAGGCTTCTGTGATTGGGTAGGAGGAGGGAAGAGGCAGGCATAGCAGCTGCACCAATTCTAATGTTGTTTGGGCCTTAAGCATCAGAGTTAGTGCCATAACTGTCAGTTCTAAAAAAAAAATAAAAAATATGAAGTCCAGATGTCATCATGCAGCTCCTTGGACTTAACTCATAGTGTGTGCCTTCACTTTTTTATAAAGGAGCTCAATTCCTGGAATTCAGATTTTAAAGCAGATTTAAATTTTTTTTTGTTTCTAGGAGGTTGGGCTCTTGCAATAATTTGTATTGTATGTACAGCGTATTTAAACATTGTGGTATGCTTACCTCCTAGTATGCCCTCTTCGTGATGGCAGGTCCAGACTCCATTTACCAACATGCCCACTCCCTTCCTTGAGGCTTCTTCTGAGGGCCTGTGATGCTCCTTTGCTATTGGGCAGCTGTTGATGTAACTCCAGGGCATGTGCACAGGAGTTGCATTATTTCTGGCAGCCAGCATAGAGCTAAGAGCACAGTGGAAAAGGGTTTGTGGGTGCGTGTGGCCCTGCAAGAATGACTCTGCTTGACAAAAGTGGATTTAAAAATTGATTGTGCGGGGGGTGGGGTGGACAGTTAGGCCTTGTTCACATGGGACGCAGCTGCTGCATTGACAGAGCCGCTGATCCCAATTTGACAGCTGTATGGGTGTGGGTGCATAGCCATGATTGAGCACAGTCTGCGGTTGGGCCCGTGCACCTGCAGGTCTCTGAGTCTATGCCTTCACGTTGGCATGCGTCCTTGTGAAAGAGGCCCTATTGGCCGAACATTGACTGCCTCCTTTCAGAAGCAGTCACTATTCAGCAGTTGCATTGTATTCAGTTGGGGAATTGATTGAAGATCAAGTCGGATATGGCTACCTTTACTGGTTTCTGTACATGGATTTATTGACCCTTACCAAGCATGCAGATCAGAAAGTCAGTATGACTTTTAGATAACGAGCAGAATGAGGGTCAGCAATGGCGGCTTCCCCATCTCTTATGATGGCTTTCCATTAAATTGTCAGATGTTCCTCTAATAGGAATATTCCATTATCTTTATTGGAATTGTACTGCTTTGTGCCATTTGCTGGTAGACAACAGGCACAGTGTGCGTCTCCTGCATGCAGAAGGTAAATTTACAGCTGGAAGAGATGAGCAGAGCCGCTGTTTCTGCAGAGAATTCCCATCACACACACCGCTGGTTTATTAATAAATCACGACTGCCGTTATGCAATTCTATTGATAGGCCGGCTCTTTTCATCCTGCCATAACCTGCTCTGCGAGAGGCGGCACTGCGGGGTTCCCCTACCCGACTGCCGAGGCTTTTACGCTGCATCTTTCAGGCTCTTTGTTCACACGTGCTGTCCCTCCCTTGTGACTCAAGCAGCTGATTAACCACATGATTCTTCATACAATTAGGTCTTGGGGTTTTTTGGCAGTTGAAGCTTAGCTACGTAAAGTTAACCCTTTTTTTTATGTGATTTTAAACACTGACAAGGATATTGGGGATTGCTGCAGTGTGTGCTGAGATCAGCAAATTTATTGGTCTTATGTTCAGTCCTTTCTCTGAGGACAGGTGCTGTAGACCAAACACTTTTACTTGCTGCTCTATGCAGGTTTTTTTTTTTTTTTTTTTTTCCTCTTATGGTCTAGATAAGTGGTCTTCAAACTGTGGCCCTTTTTACTCCCCTTTATCCGACCCTTGGGGTACTTTTCCTCCCACTGATAAGACCCTTTCTTCCACTGACACCAATAGGACATTCCTGGTGGTGACATCAACAATGGGGCACCATTTCTCCCATTGACACCAATGATGCAGCACAATTCCTCAGACACCAACAACTGGGATCTGTTCCTCCCACTGGGCTCCAGTGACGGGGCCGCTGTTCCTCCCACTGGGCTCCAGTGACGGGGCCGCTGTTCCTCCCACTGGGCTCCAGTGACGGGGCCGCTGTTCCTCCCACTGGGCTCCAGTGACGGGGCCGCTGTTCCTCCCACTGGGCTCCAGTGACGGGGCCGCTGTTCCTCCCACTGGGCTCCAGTGACGGGGCCGCTGTTCCTCCCACTGGGCTCCAGTGACGGGGCCGCTGTTCCTCCCACTGGGCTCCAGTGACGGGGCCGCTGTTCCTCCCACTGGGCTCCAGTGACGGGGCCGCTGTTCCTCCCACTGGGCTCCAGTGACGGGGCCGCTGTTCCTCCCACTGGGCTCCAGTGACGGGGCCGCTGTTCCTCCCACTGGGCTCCAGTGACGGGGCCGCTGTTCCTCCCACTGGGCTCCAGTGACGGGGCCACATAAGGTGTTCTTAGTTCTTCTTTCACAGTGACAGTTGCTGTCTTTTATTCCTTATTAAATTCTAAGGAATAGTTTGGTTGCAGGGATTCCCCTTTGCTGTGTGAGAGAAGGAAACAAAGGCAGTGGCCTGCTGCCCAATGCTGTTGTGATAAAATTAGAATATTCTTGTCTTGGCACATTTACACCAGACTCTCTTCCATGCTATTTGCTGTATTGTGTTATGCACACAAAATGTATGGCACTTTAAAAATCCATTTGTCAGCAGAGCACTAAGTGCCGGTTCACACATATGCGATGCGGAAACCCTGCAAATCCACTGCGGGTTCCTGCATTGCATTCAACTCGGATAATTCACACTGCCATATGCAAATCGCTGGGGGTGTCAATACAAAGTTAACGACACCCCCAGATCAGTCTGCATATCACATTGCGAACTGTCAATTCGGACATGAATCGGATCGCAAAGTTGTGAACACCCATGCGATCTGATTCTGACCAAAGAAAGGGACCTACGCAACTTTGGTTTGAATGTGATGCAAATTCAGCCATACACTCTGTATGGCTTAATTTGCAACGCACAGACATCGCATGTGATTTGCAGAGCAGTGCGGTGCGAATCACATGCAATGTCTGACTCGGATGTATTGCAGGGAGTTTTGAAAATGTCCTGAATCCTGCAGTTTTCAGTTTTTTTAGATTTGCAGTTTGTCTTTCTAATCAAAGACCTTAAAGCTGAACTCCAGGTCAATTGGTAACGTCCCAGATGAAACCCATATAAGGACCCTTTCACACATACGGTCCGTTTTTCATCCGTTTTTGCATCGGTAGTGGATGTTAGAGAAACGGACACATTTTGATGTAACTGAAGGGACCGACCGTATTTGTGAAAGGGGCCTTAGATTGTTTTTTTTTTTTTTAACCTGCCAACAGATACATTTCTGTCCATACAATTCTGAAATTTACAGGAATCTGCCTACAGCACAGCCCTGTCTGGCATGTTGAAGACCTGATATTTCTCTGCTGCGAAGTAAGATCTACGGGTCTTTTTCCTTCCCCCCAGCCTGTGATTTGGCAATGAAAGGAGAAGCCAGCAGACTAATGAGCCCATCTCTTCCATAAAGATGCTATTGGTTGGCACAGAAGTACTATAGTGCACCTGGATGGCTTTGTCCTGCTTTTCCCTCGCCCAGTCTGAGCGCTGCTGCACAGGCACAGCAAAAGGCTATCTGTATACAATATTCATGTGAATGTCTTGAAGCTTAGCGTTCTTCCAGATCCGTGCAGTAATCCAGTGTGAGACTTTCTGTAATCAGGACCGCTCACTGCTTCTCTTTGTGCAGGGTGACTGGTCCGGTTTGGTCTCCGCCTCCCCCTGTAGTTTTCTGCAGCAGGCAGCCTGTTGTAGGTGGAGTCTACTGGGCTCCTCCCTCAGCTCTTCTTTCTGCACATGCTATCTTGGGTTGCAAAAGCATGTGGTGCACGCCGAGTGGATATATATCCTATGAGGCTTTTGAGGAATACGTTAGGTTTAAAGTGTTATTAAATCTGCAAGCATACCTTCTTTTTTCATTTTTGTCTGTGTCTGTGTGTGTGTCTGTGTGTGTGTCTGTGTGTGTGTCTGTGTGTGTGTCTGTGTGTGTGTCTGTGTGTGTGTCTGTGTGTGTGTCTGTGTGTGTGTCTGTGTGTGTGTCTGTGTGTGTGTCTGTGTGTGTGTCTGTGTGTGTGTCTGTGTGTGTGTCTGTGTGTGTGTCTGTGTCTGTGTGTGTGTCTGTGTCTGTGTGTGTGTGTGTGTGTGTGTGTGTGTGTGTGTGTGTGTGTGTGTCTGTGTGTGTGTGTGTCTGTGTGTGTCTGTGTGTGTGTGTGTGTTTGTGTGTGTTTGTGTGTGTGTCTGTGTGTGTCTGTCTGTGTGTGTGTGTCTGTCTGTCTGTGTGTGTCTGTCTGTCTGTCTGTGTGTGTCTGTCTGTCTGTCTGTGTGTGTCTGTCTGTCTGTGTGTGTCTGTCTGTGTGTGTCTGTGTGTCTGTGTGTGTGTGTGTGTTTGTGTGTGTCTGTCTGTGTGTGTGTGTGTGTGTATATATATGTATGTATGTATGTATGTATATATATATATGTGTGTATATGTGTGTGTATTAATAGTATATATATATATATAGTATGTGTGTGTGTGTGTATACGTATGTGTGTATATATAGTATGTGTGTGTGTGTATACGTATGTATATATAGTATGTGTGTGTGTGTGTATACGTATGTGTGTGTGTGTGTGTATATGTGTGTATATATATATATATATATATATATATATATATATATATATATATATATATATATATATATATATATATATATATATATATATATATATATATATATATATATATATATAATATAATATAATGTGTGTATGTATAATATATTTTACAGACCAAAAGTTTGGACACCTTCTCATTCAAAGAGTTTTTTCTTTATTTTCATGACTGAAAATTGTAGAGTCACACTTCAAGAGGAAGTCACCTGAAATGATTTTCACTTCACAGGTGTGCCCTGTCAGGGTTAATAAGTGTGATTTATTGCGTTCAAAATGGGGTTGGGACCATCAGTTGTGTTGTGCAGAAGTCAGGTGGATACACAGCTGATAGTCCTACTGAATAGACTGTTAGAATTTGTATTATGGCAAGAAAAAAGCAGCTAAGTACAGGAAAACGAGTGGCCATCATTACTTTAAGAAATGAAGGTCAGTCAGTCCGAAAAATTGGGAAAACTTTGAAAGTGTCCCCAAGTGCAGTCACAAAAAGCATCAAGCGCTACAAAGAAACTGGCTGACATGCGGACCGCCCCAGGAAAGGAAGACCAAGAGTCACCTCTGCTGCGGAGGATAAGTTCATCCGAGTCACCAGCCTCAGGAATCGCAGGTTAACAGCAGCTCAGATTAGAGACCAGGTCAATGGCACACGGAGTTCTAGCAGCAGACACATCTCTAGAACAACTGTTAAGAGGAGACTGTGTGAATCAAACCTTCATGGTAGAATATCTGCTAGGAAACCACTGCTAAAGAAAGGCAACAAGCAGAAGAGACTTGTTTGGGCTAAAGAACACAAGGAATGGACATTCGACCAGTGGAAATCTGTGCTTTGGTCTGATGAGTCCAAATTTGAGATCTTTGGTTCCAACCACCGTGTCTTTGTGCGATGCAGAAAAGGTGAACGGATGGACTCTACATGCCTGGTTCCCACTGTGAAGCATGGAGGAGGAGGTGTGATGGTGTGGGGGTGCTTTGCTGGTGACACTGTTGGGGATTTATTCAAAATTGAAGGCATACTGAACCAGCATGGCTACCACAGCATCTTGCAGCGGCATACTATTCCATCCGGTCTGCGTTTAGTTGGATCATCATTTATTTTTCAACAGGACAATGACCCCAAACACCTCCAGGCTGTGTAAGGGCTATGTGACCAAGAAGGAGAGTGATGGGGTGCTGCGCCAGATGACCTGGCCTCCAGTCACCGGACCTGAACCCAATCCAGATGGTTTGGGGTGAGCTGGACCGCAGAGTGAAGGCAAAAGGGCCAACAAGTGCTAAGCATCTCTGGGAACTCCAAGACTGTTGGAAGACCATTTCAGGTGACTTCCTCTTGAAGTGTGACTACAATTTTCATAGTCATGAAAATGAAGAAAACTCTTTGAATGAGAAGGTGTGTCCAAACTTTTGGCTGTGTTGGCTGCACCTTTCCTTTCCTTTAGCAGGCTTTCTTCTGTTTTCAATTGATCTGGCCAGTAATTGTTTTTCATTAGCACAAGCTTTCCAGCAGAATCTATCCATTTACAGGGATGAGACAAACCATTTAACGCTGGCATGGTTGATTTAAAATGATCAGCTTTTATATATCTAAAACCTTTATCCCAGCAGGAAAAAAAAAAGGGTTTGTGGTAACTGATAAAGCGTGAGCACGTTTTGGCTTCAGTTAGTGTATCTAAATCGGTTAGTACATTTAACCCCCAGACTGACAATGCTGCTGTTTGCTGTGCCTCCTGTACACCTTCATCTAGAGTTCTCTCTAATACAGGAGGTGGTACTGGCCAGATCGGCAGGTGAAAATAGAGGATAGAAAGGCCCTTTTCACATGGGCGATCCAATCCGCCTGTCAGTTTCTCAGGTGGACCTGATCGGATGCTCCATGTATCCCTATGGGGCAGCAGGTGTCAGCGGAGACATCTCCACTGACACCTGCTATCCGATCCGATCCTGTCTGGGAAATCCGGATGGATGGAAACCCTATTTTCCATCCGTCTGGAGGATCGGATGAGAACTGACAGGCGGTCCGTTCTCATCCGATCTCCCCATAGAGGATAGCAGGGATCTGACGGCTCCGTCTCTGCACACAGAGCGGAGACGGAGCTGTCATCCACCTGCTCAGCGGGGATCGGCAGATCGATTCCCCGCTGAGCAGAACGGACTCCGTCGGGTGCACCGCCCGTGTGAAAGGGGCCAAAAGTAAAAAAAAAACGAATGCAGCCTCCACATCTAGTTATTGGTAATCTGCAATATAATCTTTTTTTTTTTTTTTTTTTTTTTTTTTTTTTTTTTTTTTTTAGGGTTTAATAACCGTTTAGCCCCGGTTCACATCAGTGCGATGACAAGACATCGCAAGTGATTCAGAGCACACTGCTCTGTGCGATGCAAATTCAGCCATACAGATTGTATACAGATTGTATGGCTGAATTTGCATCACATTCAGACACAACACTCATAGGACCCTTTTTGGGTCTGCAGCAGAATCGGATCACAGGGGGAGGTTCACACCAATGCGATCAGATTGTCCAAACTGATCGCACTGCGATATGCAAACTGATCTGGGGGTGTCAGCTTTGCATTGAAACCCCCAGCGATTCGCATATGGCAGTGTGAACTGCCTGTGTGTTTTTTTTTTTTTTTAAATGCAATGCGGGAACCCGCAGTGGATTTGCAGGGTCCCCTGCATCGCATATGTGTGAATCGGGACTTAAACTCAATTTTAGTTATTGGAGTTTAGTTTCAATTTTAGTTATTGGAGTTTAGTTTCAATTTTAGTTATTGGAGTTTAGTTTTATTTAAATCAAAGTTGAATGAATGTCTTTAAATCTGCTTGCAGCTGCGCTTTAAAACCAGGTTCCTTTTCATGGGTGTAATATGGATGGTGCCATTACACAGCTCTCTTGTGGGAAAATGCCAGCTGCCTGGCTTTCATGCAGATTTATAGACTTCAGTACTTTTTTTTTTCCTGAAACAAGTGCAGTAAGATTTCCAACTTTCATTTACTGCATGCTTGTTCCATATCTATAGTTTAGATTAGAAGCTAGGCAACTAGCATTTTCAGGAGACTATCAACAATGACAACTGCTATGTTCGTAAGACCGCTGTGCTTTCAGCTCTGATTATGAGAAATGAGTAATGTCTGTGTGATTGCAGCCTGACGTGGTAGGAAACTGAGGTTTTTTATCACAGAGCCTTTGGCAGACGAGGAAGCTCGCTGTGCGTGCGGTGGATTGTCGTCTCCTTAACCAGAGAGAATCCTTTCATTAAGTCTAAGCTTATTTTTTTTTCCCCAGTTCGTCATGTGATTTAGTGAGTCAGCTGCACTGTTGGCAATAAGTGGGGTGACTCAGAGAGGGGATAGGCCTGTACTGGAGTCTCCGCCCACATTCCAGTTCCAATTATGCCGGTCACATGATCACCTGTTTCCTCCTCCAGTACTTTGGAGCACCTTGCTTGTGGCAGTCCAATCAGGTCATGTTTTTTTGTAAGCAAAATTCCGATCAGACGCAGATCATTGAGACATTTTATGGGCCATACACACTATAAGATTTTCTTAAGACTTTTTCCTTTAGACTTACCAAAACCATATAATATGAGGTCAAACCTAAACACTTTCAATTTGTATGCAATCTGGCAGGCCCTCGCACTACATAGAAAAGGTAAATCTGAAGGAAAAAGTCTTCAGAAAATCTTATAGTGTGTATGGCCCTTTAGGGAAGATTAGGTCTTCTCCGATCTATTCTCCTGCAGGCACTGTTCACACCTGAATGTTTTTCAGCTCATAAAACGCTCATCTCTGAAGCCTCAAAACGCCCAACAAGCAAAATCCCATTAATTTTAATGGGCCCTTGTTTACATATGAGCGTTTTTTGTTGCCTGAAGCAAAACCATTGAATCGCAAAGTACATGAGCTTCTTTTTTGGCAGATTCCAAGCGTTTTTGTTAGACGTTAATGCCTGCCTCCAAACACCTGCAAAAAACCGCCTGAAAAGGATACGCTCAGGTGTGAATGGAGCCTTACTATTTTGCTATCCCAGGCCATGATGCTACTTCTGCCTGGCTAGAACTCTTCAAAGCAATTATCATGGTTTTATTACAGGTGTTGGTTTACATAGCGCTTTACATGTATTGTATTTTCACATCAGTCCTGCCCTTGGCTAACAATTTATAGTGCTAATAAAGGCTTTCGTAAAAAAAAAAAAAAAAAAAATGTTATACCTACCTGCTCTGTGTAATGGTTTTGCACAGAGTAGTCCTGATTCTCCTCTTCTCGGATCCCCTGGCATTGCTCCTGGCCCCTCTCTCCTGCCGAGTGCCCCTAGAGCAAGCAGCTTGCAATGGGGGGGACCCGAGCAGGCGTTTGCATGAGCCACGGCTCTGCCTGCCCATTCACACACACAGCTGCGGCTTGGCCCTGCCCCCTCTTTTCTCACTGGCTGTGATTGACAGTGGCAGGAGCCAATGGCTCGTTCTGCTGTCCTAGCCAATGAGGAGGGAGAGTCCCCGGAGAGCCAAGGCTCTCATGCACATAGCTGGAGAAAAATCGGGCTCCGTTAAGTAAAAGGGGGGCTGCTGCACAAAGGTGTTTGGTCTTTTTACCCTATCATACATAGAATGCATGAAGGTAAAAAACCTTGAGCCTTTACAACCAGGTTAAGGTCTTAATGGGCTCCTACACATATGCGGCAGTTACCTCTGCATCAAAATTGGATTGCTTTTCAGAGGTGTTTGAGGGGGGGGGTTAGAATTTACTTTTTTTTTTTTTTTTTTTGTGAGCCCTATCTCACATGCATATACTAGGGCTAGAGCACACAGGAGCCAATTATCTTACTAGCATGTATTTTGGTGTGTGGAAGGAATCCCACAGAAGCACAGGGACAACATGCACTCAATGCAGGTAGTGTCACAGTTGGAATTCAAATTGATGAGGCCTAAGTGATTTGCACTTCTGTTTTGCAACACTAGGGTCCTTGTTCAGATCCCACCCTTAACACTATCTGCATGGAGTTTGCATGGTTTCTTTCCACATTCCACTAGTAGTTTTATTGGCTCCTGTCTAAACTCGTCTCTAGGGCTATTCTCCCACTACTGCTTGTCGGGGAACATTTGCAAAAAGGTGCAGTTTCCCAACACGCAGAAACGCGCTGCCATTCAGCAGACTCAAGGTGGTGCTACAAATTTGCTAATGACATCCCCTACACATCTGCAAATGCACACACTTTTTTTGCACCAAACCAGGTGATCTGGCAGCATGCTTTTGGAAAAGTAAAGGAGTTTTCTGCGTTTCTCCCGCGTAGGGCACTCCAATGAAATGTGCTGTCCTACATGCGATCCCGCTTGGTTGCACCTTTTTAGGGTTAGGCTTTTTTGTACAGTTAAAAAACAACTATTGTTTTTTTTTTTCTTTTTTTGCGGGTAAAAGGTGCAGCCAAACCTGTGCACCTGTAAAATTTTGAGCCAGAAAGCTGTTGCTGAACCTGCACCAAGTGGTATAAACGCTGAGGGCAGTATGTGCCCATGGACAACTGCCCAGAACACGGACCACTTGTGTACCAGTAAAATGGTATGACAAAGTGCCAGAAAGCACCAGATGAGGAAAACATACACATCCTCTAGTGACCTGATCACTGAAAGAGAAAGACCTGACTAAAAATGTACCCAACACCGTATAACCCGATTTCCAGCAAATTTCTAGTATGTTCCCTGTGTGTTTTTTTTTTTTGTTCCTACGGTTTGCTGCCCTGGAGCCATAAGCCTCAAACGCAACGGTTTCCCTAGAGCAGTGGCCTCCAAACTGACCTGTGGCCCTTAGAGCACTGTTCCTCATACTGATGCAGGGCACAATCCTAACACAGATTCCATCGATGGGGGTCATACCTTCCACTTACACCCATGATGAAACCCTATTCCTTCCACTGACACCAATGATAAAGCCCTATTCCTCTCACTGACATCAGTAATGGGGCTTTTTTTCCTTCCACGAACCCCATTGATGGGGCACTATGCCTTTCACCAGGACAATGAAGGAGCACTAGTCCTCTCACTGACACCAGCAATGGGACATTATGCCTCCCAATGACACCAATGATGAGGTACTAGTCCTCCCATGGACGCCTGTGATGGGGCACTATTCCTCTCACTGACACCAGCAATGGGGCACTATTCCTCCCACGGACGCCTGTGATGGGGGTACTATTCCTCCCACGGACGCCTGTGATGGGGGTACTATTCCTCCCACGGACGCCTGTGATGGGGGCACTATTCCTCCCACGGACGCCTGTGATGGGGGCACTATTCCTCCCACGGACGCCTGTGATGGGGGCACTATTCCTCCCACGGACGCCTGTGATGGGGGCACTATTCCTCCCACGGACGCCTGTGATGGGGGCACTATTCCTCCCACGGACGCCTGTGATGGGGGCACTATTCCTCCCACGGACGCCTGTGATGGGGGCACTATTCCTCGCACGGACCACCAATCCTGAAACTTGGGGGTTTATTTACTAAAACTGGAGAGTGCAAAATCTGGTGCAGCTGCAGGGTAGCCAATCAGCTTCTAATTTCAGTTTGTTCAGTTAGACTTTGGCAATTAAACCTGGATTCTGATTGGTTTCTGTGCAGAGCTGCACTAGATAATGCACAGTCCACTTTTAGTAAATCAACCCCATTGTCTGTCCCACTGACACTGGGACATTTTCTACTCCCAACTGGCCACGGTTTGGTCCCCCTAAAGGCTAATGGACTGTAAACCGGCTCTTTTTGTGGAACGTTTGTAGACCCCTGATCTACAACAATAAACTGCAGCCACAGCTTGCTGGATGTCACATAGCCAACCAATCTATAGGCCAGTGTGGCTTTTCGTTACATGTGCCTTCCTGTTAGTCAGCATATTTAAGGGGTGAGATGAGAAAAAAAAAACTGGTCACAATTTAAACTTTCTGGGGCATTCTGTTAAACCGTATAAAAGCAGAAACTTCTGCAATCCAGAACTAGAATCAGATTGACAATGCAAAGTGGCCAACAGCTTTCTGCTGATGGTATTTTAGAGAATCAAATTTACTGCATCATTTACAATATACTAAATGTATTACTATTATAAGTGATAAAAAAGAGGTTTCATAGCAACAAAAATTATGAGCATTCGTCAGACCTTTTCATCATTCTATTAAACTTCTGTTCTTCCAGAATAAACATCTGCGTTACTCAGAGTGGAGTTGTAAGTTATCCTTTCAGAGAGCACTCTAACAAACTGCAAGTTTTATCTCCTTCAGGGAAGGGCCACCTGGCTTCTGGGGACCCACATGAGGTCACTCCTTACAGTGCTTAGAGAACCTGTCTATTATTCATATCAGCAACAATTTTCTTATGTGTCCAATGACCCCTTTTCTAGGCATAAAATCTCCCTGTAAATCATAATTTGAAGAGGCTTGAGATTCCGGTTTGTGGCCAACATTTCGGATGTGACATTCGAACCCAGCAAGTGGTCTGTTAGTGTAGTAAATGGTTTAAACCAGCCGGTCAGTGTTTGGGGGGGGGGGGGAGAGAAGTAACGCTTTTTATAGTAAGCTGAAGAGGAGTTGGGCTGCCCCAAAACTTGTAATAAGGGAAATCGTAAGATCACATTTTGTTTAGAATCCCTTTATACAGGGATTGACAAAGGCACCAGGTTGCATAGCGGGTGCCACTGGGTAGAGGGGAGGGAGAACGCTCATACATTCGCTCTCCTGCCCTTGTTGCTGACCCAGAAGTGACGTCACTTCCGGGTACCTGGTGAGTTTCCCATGCCATTATAGCCGGGAAAGAATGTAATTCTGTGCAATGTGAGAATGAGCGCAATAATTCTAGCACCAGACCTGCTTCATAACACTAAACTGATGACCTATGGAGCGTCTCCTATGAAAAATATAAGGTACTGAAGTTTGTTGCGGTTTTTTTTTTTTTGTGGAAGCATGCAAATTTAAGTTTTGACATGTTGGGTATCTGTTGACTCAGTGCAACCTTGGATTTTATATTTTACCAAAAAATAGGTAATTTATTGCCTTTGTGCCCCCTAAAATTAACTTTTTAATGTTTTGTTTTTTTAATTTTTTTTTTTTTTCTTAAATTTTGTTTCCTAGACACATTTCCTAGAGTTAAATTTGTGTTACCTAAAAAAAATGGAAGCTACCCCTGTTCTCTAGGGTGCTTTCTAAGAATGTTTGAGGGTTTTATGTAATCTTCAGGCCTAAAATGATTTTTTTAAAAAGTGTGAAAAAATGCAGCAACGTCTCACTTTTGGGAACATGTTCCACCCATAAGCTTTGTTTATAAAACAAACTGGTTTCTAACTTTAACTGGCTCCTAGATTCAAAGCAAATTTGTCAAGCCTTGGCTTAATAGAAGAAAAATTTGCACTTTAGGAATGAACCTATTTTATTGTAACCATGCATAGGGATTTCGTTTAGTTTTACCTAGAGACCCTTTTGTCTTTCGTTCATTGATGGACACAGCTCCTGATCTTCTTAACCATTGGGTTATACTGCCCCCTACAGGAGTAGGAAACTAGGCAGAAAAAAGTCTGGCTAGGCCTAGGTGCAGTCCCAGGGGGTATACTCCCTCTCCCTGCTATCAGTTTTTTTTTCTTCCTAGTAAGGACCTAGTTTCTTGCTGGGATCTCTGGTCCTGACAATTTATTTTTCTATTTTTAGATAGTGTGTGTGTGTGTGTGTGTGTGTGTATCTCAGAGAAGGAAAAAAAAAAAACACAATCTGATAGACTGGGCAACGGGCTGGATTATCCAGTAGTCACCACAGTCTGGGCAGCAAGCGTGCGCAGACCTCGGCTCCACGCTAGGTCGGCCACGACATAGCCCCACAGGATGGGGGATGACCTGCGAGTTAAACACCTACGACCGAGTCACAGCGTTCCTCCTGGCCGACAGCCCCCCTTTTTTTAAATGAAGAGGTTTTGTCTGGAGCAGTTCCCACCTGGTTCCTGGTATGGTAAGTGATTTCCCCCCCCCCCCCTTCTCCTCCTGGAGGGTTTTGGGGGGGGGGGGCTGTGGGCCCCTCCATCATGGGTTGGACCCCTGGGTTCCCCTCCTTCCCATTGGGCACCCCCTCATTCTTCTGGGTGGGCCATATCGCCCCTCCCCTTTACTGGGGCTGTGGGGTGGGGGCAGGGTACTGTGCTGGGTGGGGGGGGGGGGCTGCTGTATCTGGTGGGGGCTCAAGCAAGGGGATCCTTCCTGGGTCCTTGGGAGCCACGTGGGGCCGCCAATTTGCTGTAGCCTGTGTGCTCAATGCACGGCAGCCATGTTTGTGTAATCCGGTGGCCATTTTTGCGGTGGTTTGCCATTGAAAATGGCAGTGGCCATCACTGCCCAAATGGCTCCACTGTTATTTTTGGCTGTGGGAGTCTCTCCTCATCCCCTGGTGATGACTTCTGGATCGCTGCACGTGAAGTGCAAATTATCCTGGTGGCTGCAGGTGCCTGTTTCTGCTGGGTGGTGAGTCTGGTGGGCTCCTCTCCCTCTCTGAGGATCCATAGGATAGGTCCTCTGTTACTGGCAACCGAGTGGTGCTGCCTGAGAGGTGGGGGGTGACCCTTAGCAGTGTTTTTACACCTTTTTCTTGTGAGGTCCCCCTATTGACTCGTGGAGTCTTTGGAGCACATTTATCTGGAGCTGTGTCTGTCAAGGAATGAAAGAAAATTCAATTTTTTGACTTGCTGTAAAATCTCTGCTGTTCATTGACAGACACAGCACCCACCTCTCTGTGGAGTTGTAATTATTCTGATCCTGCTTGTAACAAAACTGAGTGCCTATAGCCAAGAGGGAGAGTATGCCAATAGGCATAGCCAGACTTTTTTCTGCCTAATGTCCTACTCCTGTAGGGGGCAGTATAAACCCAATGGTTTAGAAGATCAGGATCTGTCGGTCAATGAACATCAGAGAAATGGATTTTATTGGAAGTCAAAAATCCAATTTTTTTACCACACAAGTCATGTGTTTTATTTATTTTTTATTTTTTGTTAATATAAACCGTTAAATGCACTGAAGAAAGAGAAACCTGTTTACTTTTATTGCCGGTTCACACTTGTGCGGCTTGCGAGATTGCATGTAATTCGGAGCGCACTGCTCCTTCATTACATGCGATTTCATGTGCGGATGCGAATTCAGCCATACACTGTGTATGGCTGAATACGATCCCCTGCGTATCGCATATGGCAGTGTGAACTGCCAGATGTGCGGATGCGATGCGGGAACAGGCTGCGAATTCACAGCCTTCCCGCATCACACAAGTGTGAACCGGCACTCGCAATTCAAATTACAAGAATCCTCTGTGTTCTTCCTTGAATCTTTGGTTTTTTTGTATTTATTTCCAAATCTTTGCAGTAATCTAGTGTGAGACTCTGTAATAAAGACCACTCGCTGCTGCTCTCTCTCCTTGTGCAGGGTGACTGGTCTTGTCTTTGCCCCTACTATAGCTTTCTGTGTGGATTGAGTCTGTTGGGTTCCTCCCACAGCTCTGATCTCTGCACCGGTTATGTACAGCACAGTGATGATACCACTTCTACTTTTACAATGTAATATCTGGGATTCTGAAAGCATTTGGTGCACACAAAATAGATTTGTGTCCTTTGTGGCTATTGAGGAATATGAGTTGTTGTGCCTGAAGTTCAGCTTTAAGCAGATCACATTTAGGTGCATGTAATAGCTGATGTTGCTAATTCTGCCCGCCCTGGATTACATCATTATGTTCTATTCCTAAAACAGCCCTCTGTTCCTCAACACTTCCAGGAAATGTTGGCACCTTGGGCAATAATTTAGGGACAGCTGAACAGCCCAACACACAAACAAAAATCTCTTCACCTTAGGTGTAATCCTGTACTCCATTTTAAAAACTTTTAAAAGTAATCATGGACAGCTAACAATGCTTGCTATGGCTAAGTGGACGTTCTATGTAAAAAAAAAAAAAAAAAAAAGAGGGGGGGGGGGTTTGGGGCAGGTTTAGACAAATTTTGCTTGGAATTTAGTTGTCCGTTTGTGCGGCGATATGTAGCATGTATTGCAATTGACGTTTTTATACGTAGGTGCTCCAACACATGCACCTACTTTCCTACGCGTGTATATATGGCGGGGGGTTCCAATTTTTTTTTTTTTTTATCACCTAGGATTAAAAATCCCTGAACGTATCCCCTGTGCTCCACTGAATGTAATGCACTTCACATCGCATTGCATTACATTCTTTTCTGGCCGGGAAAACAGTCAACAGGGACCTGGAAGTGACATCATACACGTTGCTTCCTGGTCAGGAACAAGATGTGGAGGAGAGCGGATGTGTATCTGCTCTCCTCCCCACGGCACCCACTGTTTTGGTCCTGGGCCCGCAAATGGACAAGCAGAGCCTGAGATACATGGGGGGTCACTTTGCCCTTTGTGCGCAAACAACCTGGTGACAGCAGAGCCGTCCAAATGCATGCAGGGCTAAATTTACAAAACTACCTGCCTGGCACCCTTGCATGACTACACCTGGCATTTATCAAGCCCTGGCCTAGTTTAGGGTAAGACTGCTTTCGATGGGTTTTTTTTTTTTGCGGTCTTTTCTAATTCAGTATTTCAGGAGATTCACACCTCTATTGTCAATTAGAGAAAGGGAGACTTCTAAATTTTGTTGTCCCCAAGCAAGAAGTAACAGGAAATCCTTCAGTGGGGACAAACGTCCAAGAAGGCTTTTTCCCCTCCCAATTTGAAAATTTCCTCCAACTTCCCGTTGCATAAATCTAGGCGGTATGAATGCCTGCACTTTAGCTGAGTAATAGAATACAAGCATTGGCTTGTACTCTGTTCAGAATCATTAAAGCACGGGATGATGGGAGAGCGTTAATAATTGATTACATGTAGCACTGCACACAGCTCATACGGAGACATTCAATCAATTCGATTCAAGTTCTGTGTTTTTTATGGGACCCAAGTGACTTCCAAAGTCATTGTTTTGTTTTTGTTTTTTTCTGACTGAGAAGGCTTTGTGTCAAGTCTGATCCCAAATCTGTTTGTGGTGGAGCTTTGCTGGAAATGTCCGTGATTACATAATACATTTTAGAATGCGTAGAACTTTGTGTGCGCTTTTTGCTGAGATGGCCTGAAACCTAACAAGGGAGTGCTCGGTCTCCCAGCAACCATTCACCAGCTGTCACTTTATAAAAATCAATGCAGTGACTTGCTACTTACACCCAGACATTTTACATGGCTAGTTCAGTGACGTCAGTGAGAATGCAGCTGGTTTAGACACCGGCAGCACTTCTGAAAATTCAGACAATCAATCCATTAGCTGCAGAAAGGTGAGGTAGCTGGGCATGAAGCTTGTCCTTAAGAGATGGGCAAGGTACCGACTAATGGGAACAGTCTGCATTTTTAGGTATGTTCATCTCTGGTGGTGATTTCTCAGGAACAAGCATGATGGTTAAAAGTGAAGGCTTTTCAGTAACTAGAGATTTGCACCATAACTAAGGACCACTTGGGCTGGTCAGTTATTAGAGACAGATGAAGTCACCAAGATCTTATCTAGTGGTGAACCAAAATTTTGGCAACTAAAATTTTTGGCCGAAAATGGGCCTATCCCATATATACCGAAAATTAACGGCCACTGCAGCAGAAGCTTTCACTTAATCTTGCATAAACCCGCCATTTGTACCCCTGTACTTGACTGGTTACTAGAATCGCCTGGCGTGTAGCAACCAGTGATGTCACGGTCCCGAGAGGAAAGCGAGGCCAAGAGGACCCAGCATGCAGAGCGGAGGAGGATCTTCCTCGTCCCCCACGCCTATTACGGACTCTGGCTCCATCAACATCCTCCCTCCATCTACTGTATGGCTGCTGCGGATAGGAAGGACAGGAGCAGAACCAGAGTCAACCTGCTGTCTGTGGGGAGCAGTGAGTGACATGTGTTATGATGTGCCTAAAATCATTTGGGTGGGGGGAGGGGGGGTCGTTTTCGGCCAAGGGCATCCTGAATTTTCAGTTTTTCGGCCCAGAATTTTCATTTCGGTGCATCCCTAATCTTATCCCATCCATGCCATAGGGACTTCCACCCCCGACTTGAAGTATGAACTGATGAAACAAATGCAACACTTGTTTGAAGGGACCCTAAGGCCCCTTTCACACATGTTGAGGGATCAAAAGCAGACATTATCGCATTTCTTTGGAAAGAGTTTGCAATTGGATGATCACCCATTTACTTCCGCTTCGGTGAACACCCGTTTAACTCGCCTAGGTAAGAATAACCTGGATTCAGGTCCTGTGATGTCCACGTCATGTGCCAGGAGGCTTTGTCCACTACACAGCGCTGGAGGACAGACCTGCATTTGAAGGAGGATGGACATATGCAAGTTTTATCAGGGTGGGAGGGGCAGGGGGGGGCAGCTGCAAGAGACAGTTGACTCCTGATTAAAGTTGGGGGGGGGGGGGGGGGGGTGATGGCGGCAAGGGACCTTACATGTGGCAGTGAAGCAGCAGATTATTAAACCAATGCAGCACGGTTTCATTAGGCCGCCAAGCATGTTTATTAAGTGGTTGTAAACCTCAGACATTAGTCACTTCTAAGAGGGTTTTCCTGACACCAAGAGAAAAAAGGTGACAGGGAGGGAGCTCCAGCAGACATCTGGTGTTTGACAGCCTCAGCTCTGTTCCTTTGTGAAGGTGGGGTGTTTGTCTTCCCTTCAATCAGCTCTTAGAGCTCTCCTCACTGAATGCTGCAGAGGAACTTCAACAACTCTCCACACTTTTTTGTTTCCCTCAATCTCTTAAAAGCTTATTAATTTTGGACTTTGAATGAAGAGAAAACTGCAGATAAATAGGTACAACTTATGTAGGATTTGTTTCATCTGTGTATCGCCTGAGACGAGTCACCGCACTGGGTATATGTGAGGCTTTACTACCTAAAGAGAAATGTGGCAAGTCTGTTTTTATTCTGTGTCCCCATTAGGGAGGCTTATTCTCTCTATTGGTCCTGTTCACTATTTTCATCAAGAGTAAAAGTAACTGCCAAGTAATGCAAGTTCCCCAGAACAGGAATAGAGGGGAAATCCTTCAATGGGGACAACCAGGGATTCCCTCACTTTGTAGTGAAGGGAAGTCTCCCCAATGGGGCAAAAAAGTCTTCTGGAAGTCTGGTGGTTAAATTGGCCATGTCTATTAGATTGGAGTAATAAAACCTCCATGCATAGTGAGAAGCTGATGCAGAGAATTGCTCAACAGCAGTCCTGGGCTGGACACGGGCGCACTGACGTTGGAATGATTCTTGCTCCACAGCTGACTTGTGTCCTCCTACCTTACAAAACCCTCACTGCCTTTTCTTGGCATGGTCGGTTTCACATACCAGTGATGCAAGTGTGACATCTCGAGGAGCTCTCGTATTTAAGTGCTGTTGAACCCCGAAGGTCCTTAAAGCGGAGATTCGGCCGTTTGATGTTTGTTTAAAATTCACGGTGTGCACACTTATGCAACCACATTGTTTTTTATTTTTACCCCCCAAAAGATTTCAGTTTGCTTTTTCATTTGGGTTGTACGGTTTAGAGGTCACATTGAAGATGGAAAAGTTCTGAAATTAATTTGGCTTTGTCTAATTTTTTTTTTTTATTTTACATCACAGGAACCTGCTATTTTAACAGGGGTGTGTAGACTTTTTATATCCACTGTAAATGTCCCGCAAGTATTAAATAAAAGATCAGCTGTAGCTGCTTTCAGACCACAATCAGCTGTTTTTGTAAACGTGATCTGGGCTTTACTGCCACCCAATCACTTTTACAGCGCTTTGAAGTGTGTGTGTGTGTATTAGTGTGTTTGGCTGTCACATGATTGCAAAGCTCCTAATTGCAAGTAGCAATCGGGAGCTTTCCGTTCTGTCAGTAAATGTGCCTGAATCATGCAGGGTGCGCGCTCTCAGCACAGCTGAATTTGCACTAAACGCAAATATGCTGCCGCTCAGCGCCAAGGCCCACCTGCTGAGGGGCCGCATGCGGCAGGCGCCAAAGGATTAAATGCCACCCAAATAAGTTAAATTAAATTTTTTATAAAATTAATTTGGGTAATGTTGCATAACCAAATTGTCACTCATTGTCAAATTTTTCTTGCTAATAAAGTGAAATATTTACAGGCAGGTATTCAAGTAGTTGAGGAATGATACCCCCAACACTTCATATTCCTGATATGTGCCTGCTATTCCATGTACATGTTTGAGAAAGTATTCTGTCCTTCTCCTTTGTGTTGCTTGCTTTGTGTGACATACTTAGTATTTCTGAAGCTCCCTTTGCTTTCCTATTTCAAATTGACCATACTTGGCATGAGAGCAGAGTGGTCAGTTTTCTGGCTCTGCTGGGGGAACAGCCTGTGTATATTCCAAAAGAAAAGTGCTATATAGCACCCCCTTTTTTCCTGCGCTCGGAACCTGGTCCTCAGGCTGCCTCAATCCCGGAACTCGTGCTGATATTAGGCATCCATGATGGCTAGGCTTTGCTGCCCCCTATGACCAGGGCGGTCGACCAAACACTGAAAATACAAAGCAAAGAAAAGGGCGCACCAGCCTAGCGCATTATCCTCAGCGAGTTTATTTAGATAAAAATTAAAATCAGCTACTCACAAACAATCGTGAAATTCAGGCACATCAATTCCATAAATCTGCCTCCTGCCAGAAGATCAACGTCCTTTACTGGAAGCAGAGGGCTGACGCGTTTCGAGACCGGCCAGGGCTCTGAGGAAGTGGCACGGCCTCGAAACGCGTCAGCCCTCTGCTTCCAGTAAAGGACGTTGATCTTCTGGCAGGAGGCAGATTTATGGAATTGATGTGCCTGAATTTCACGATTGTTTGTGAGTAGCTGATTTTAATTTTTATCGAAATAAACTCGCTGAGGATAATGCGCTAGGCTGGTGCGCCCTTTTCTTTGCTTTGTATTTTCAGTGGGGGAACAGCCTGCCTGTCCGCCAATGATCAGACCTGTACTGTCATACCTTCCCCTGCACAGCTATTCACTGGGGCGACCTGTGCCCTGCGGTTTCTCCACCCTCCAAGCCCCTTATTTAGCACACAACAGATTATGGGATTTTCTTTTATAAAAAATTATAATAAGAATATGGAATTATATTTGTATGTATGTTTTTTGCCTTCCATTTCTCAAGTGAATTTACAAGGCGAGTGCGTACACATTTTAAGGAAGTGATAAAAAATCTCTTCAAAATGAGGGAAATCCTGGTTTATAAAGCAGTCATTACAGCAAGTTTTACATTTTATATTTTTAATTCAACACCTGACTAGGTCTCAAAACGGGTGACTGCCTGAAGCAAGGCGTTCTCAAATATGACATTTGTCAGTTTTCATATAAAAACCTCTTTCATAGGTCACAAGGCCTTCACGTCTCACATCTCAATCTGTATATTCTTTGACATTTGCTTTGTTGATTTTTTTGTTTTGTAACTTTAATAACTTGTTTTCCTTTTTCCTCATTGCAGTTTATTTTTGAAAGATGACGTCCAGAAAGAAAGTGCTTCTGAAGGTCATCATCCTGGGGGATTCTGGGTAAGTAAAGCACCTTCCATGACATTTACACATTCTTCATATGGTATTTAACCACTTTAGCCCCAGCCCTATTTCGGACACTTTTTGTTCACAAGTTAAAACCAGTATTTTTTCCTAGAAAACTACTTAGAACCCCCAAACATTATATATATTTTTTTAGCAAAGACTCTGGAGAATAAAATGTCGGTCATTGCAAAATTTTTTGTCACGCGGTATTTGCGCAGCGGTCTTTAAAACGCCATTTTTTTGGAAAAAATTTGAAAAATCACATTTCACTGCATTTAAAAAATACTAAACAGTAAAGTTAGCCCATTTTTTTTGTATATTGTGAAAGATGATGTCACGCCGAGTAAATAGATACCAAACATGTTACGGTTTAAAATTGCGCCCCCCCGTGGGATGGCGACAAACTACGGTCAATAGAGATCTCAATCTGCGACGCTTTAAATTTATTTAACGGTTACCAGTTTAGAGTTAGAGTGTAGCTCTTTTTTTTTAATTATTGCCCACGCTCTGGCGATCGCGGCGATACCTCACATGTGTGGTTTGAACAGCGATTTCATTTGCGGCTCGACTTGCGTATACGTTTTTTTTTGTGCGCGAGCTAACGGTGACGGGGACGGCTAAATTTTTTTTTTTTTTTTTTTTTTTCCTATTTATTTTTTCTTTTTTTTTAAACTTTATTACAGGTTTTTAAAAAAAAAAAAATCTGATCACTTTTATTGCTGTCACAAGCAATGTAAACATCCCTGGTGACAGCAATATGTCGTGACAGGTACTCTTTATGGAGGGATCGAGGGTCTAAAAGACCCTAGACCCCTCCAGTACACTTCCCTGTATGCAAAACGCCGAAAACGGCATTTTTGCATACAGCCGTTTTTCAAATCTGCCGCCTTTTGCAGCACAGTAACCCGGACGTGACGTCATGGACGCCGCCTCCGGGTTACGTCATCGGAGACCCGATCGATGCCGTTTCCGGCATTCATCGGGACTCCATCCAGCCGGCGGACGTGCCGGCTGGGTGCTCGGGGCTCCCGGTGGGACGGTAGCCCCGAGCAAAGCCGCGGGAGGGGGGGGACGTCCCCTCCCGCCCCCCCGGGTAACGATCGAGCGGCTCCCGAGCCGCATCGATCGTTACCGACGGAAAGCCGACCGTCGGCTTCAAACAACGGTACCGGGATGATGCCTCTAGCTAGAGGCATCATCCCGGTATAACCCCGCAAAGTCTGATGACGTAGAGGTTACGTGACTGGTACTAAAGTGGTTAATGTACAAAATTCAGTATTTGCTACAAAAAAAATAAAAGGGCCCATCCTTCTTGGCACTGGTTAGGATTGGTTTGTACATTCTCTGCCAATTCATGATCAGCTGATTGAGGGCAGGAAGTGACTTTTAAGAAAAGCGTATGCTTTCCGCATCGAGCAAACCCTTGGCTTGGTACCTGCTTCTGTTTTCTGTGAAACTTATTTTGCTGGCTGCAAATACCATGTATTTGTATAGGTAAATTGTATAAAGCCTTATAGATAGATCACTGCAAGCATTGATGGAGTCCCAGACCAGAAGCTTACTATCTAATATCTAGCCATTCTAAAGCCAGCCATAGACTTATTGAAATTCATCCATTTCAGCGGTAATCGGCCGAGTTTTGATCCAGCGAGTTTTGGGCAGGCTGGTTGTACTGAAGTCCTATCAATCGACTACATAACAACCAGCCTGTCAGGGTTTTTTTTTTTTTTTTTTTTGTTCGATCCCTGCTGGTGGCTATAACTGCCAGCAGTGATCATTTGTGCTCTAAAGGTGAGGAAACCTCCCAGTGTCAGAATACAAAGACACATCGGCAGGGATTCCCCATCTTTACTGACTTATTGGAAAATTTTAAAATTTTCTTTCCTTCAAATATAAGTTGAAGGAAAGAAAATCGCTCGGTCTATGGCTAGCCTTGGAGTGCATTCATTATCTGTGAAAGCAATGGGAGGCTGCCGACTACTGCAACTAGTTGCCCCCACTTGCATGTAATTGCTCATGCGTTGCTTTCAACGGGGCTGCCTCACACAGCTAAGTGCAGGAACTTCCGCTGGGGTTCCCGCATCGATTTCCCTGGCCGGTGAATTTGCGGGTGTGACTGCACCCTAAAACGTGACCTTGGCAACACCACCTTGTCATTTACAGGGAATGCGATCCCAAACTTAGATTGTGATCCTGTTTTGGTCCTAGGGCTGTCACCTGGTCCTGGCTTCACTGCAGACAAGCATACAGTCACTGATGTCATTAAAGTCTCATTTTCTCATCCTGAATACTTGCTTGTAGTCAGTGACTTACTAGGTAGCGCAGCCAGTGATTGCCCCTAAAATTACACTTTTGAAATGGCTAATCCCATGTTTCTGTCCTTCAGGTTCCCTTAAATAGCAGCCAGTCAATCTTATAAGTGATCTGACAGCTGTGTTAATGGCTGCTGTGGTTTACGACACTTTGGAAGTCAGTACTTTTCAGTTGCTTTTTGAATACCCCAAGTGTTTGTCATGCAGTTGATGTACCTAGTTACACCTGTAGGTGGTGCTGCTGATCTCCGCATCCAGCGTAAGGGCAGCAGCTCTTATTAATGGGACCCCTCCCTTGTTAGTTCATTGAGGATTGGGATGAAATGTGGTAATCTCTTTTGACTTGGAAACAGTCCTTCACTTAAAAATATTTTTTGTTTTTTTGTCCTGCTGCAGGGTTGGCAAGACTTCTCTTATGAACCAGTATGTTAACAAGAAATTTACTAACCAGTACAAGGCCACAATCGGAGCTGACTTTCTGACCAAGGAGGTGATGGTGGATGACCGGCTGGTCACAATGCAGGTATAGTACCACTACAGGATAACAGCCAGTGGTTGGCAACAAATTTTGACACCAGAATAAAGAATAGCAAGCTTGGGAAAATGGGTATTAGTGAAGAAAGTAAAGAAACCCTGTATGCAAGCTGTTAGGTTTGCTGCATACACATTTACTCAGTTACCTGTGTATAGCCATTTATGTTCCTGGTCAGCTGTACCCAGCACCTGTGGCTCCTAGTTTTACCTTGTACTGGCCCAGCTGGCCATGTGCATGAGCCTTAAAGGAGAAGTACAGCCAGAGCTTGTTTGGCAGTACTTCTCCTGTAGAATCACAGGACTGCAGATCGTTCTGCATTCCTGTGACCTTCATTCAACAAACAGCGGGCTGAAGCCTGCTGTCGGCTGATGTCACAGAGCATGTCCATGCTCAGGGAAAGATCGCAACCATATGGTCCTGATCTGCTCAGATGCCTGGTCCAGCCTTTGGCTCAGCCTCTCAGCGAGCCGCTGAAAGCCTGAGCCGGCCGCTCCTGTCCCCTTCAAGGCCCAGAGCTCCAGTGAGCGTGTAGGGGGCCGAGCAGCGTGCCTGTAACTGACGGTCACCAGCTCTCTGCTCACGGAGAACGGAGGACCGAGTAATCAGCGGTGTTTGATCGCTCGGTTCTCATCTGCATCCACCTAACTAAGTATGTTGAAGAAAAAAGTCCCATTCTTCTCTTTTAAAGCAATTTCATTCTTCAGATTGTACCAGTGCTCCTATCCAGTTCATAATGTTAATAAATGTTACAGGATGTGCCAAAACTTAATGTGGAATCTCCTCGCCACAATGCTTGCACCTCCTGGCTATCTTGTCATGTCTCTAGAAGCCAGCTTTGTGCTGGTATCTATGGCAACGACACTTCCTATATACAAGAGTTAATCACATGACAGTGAGTGTGACTGCTCTGTGCCCTGGGAACGGCTCACATCGTCAGTATTTGTCCTGAGCAGAAATGTTACTCCAGTAAAATGATGAAAAATAGATTTCTGATTTGTAAGCTGGCTGCTAGTTTCAAGATAGCAGTTTGTTTAAATCATTGTTGCTCTGCCCTTAATCACACTAATTTGATTATTAGTATATGAAACTTGTTAAATATTACTAGTTGAATGGTGCAAAGTGCCACAAATCCATAGTAATGTCCAGTCCACAATAGTTAGTTTAAATAACTGACTTTTTAATAGTTCTTCAGTTCCAGCCAGAACATCCAAACAGATTTTGCTCCACCACCAGCCAAAGTGACTGCTCACCTCAAGTAGAGACCCATAAAAATAAGTCATACACGCTCAGAAATCCTCCATGCATCCTCTCTTGCATACTTAAAAAGGAGATTGTCCCCGCAGTAGTGTCTGTGTGAAATTTTCATTGAGGTGTCCAAGTGGATATCGTTCAGGCTTTAAAAAAGAGACAAACAAGAGGGCTGAAAATAGTGTAGTAATCTTCGCTAAAAGTACAAAAAAATGCACTTCCAGATTAAGAGTCAAAAGGACTTGTAAATCGCTTTGCAAGTGGCTGTCCGCTGCTATTTCCGGTTTCACTTTCCATCGAAAGTGACGTCACCTGTGTCTGCCCACAGCATTGCATCACTAGACATGACTTCCTCAGGGTACCCTGAGGAAGTCACATGTTCAGTGATGCAGCGTGTCGGACAGTCTGATGTCACTTCTGGTGGGGGATCGAAACCAGAAGTAGCAACAGAAAGCCGTTTGCTCTGTAATTGTTAATCTATAGGGTTTGTCACTTATTTTCTTACATAGGTAGACTCTTTAGGCAGCACATGAGTGGTTTTTGTTTTTCACCCATCTTTAAGTAACTTTAGGCACAAAAAAAGACCCATGCTGTGGTGCAGTGATCCATCCCTATGTTGTATTGGGTAAATTCTCAGTGTAACTAATTGCAAAACTTTTTTTTGTTCATTTTGGATAGAGTAAGGAGGATTATAACTAGCATCCCCATTGGAAGATTTCCCCTCTTAGTGTTCTGATGTCAACCCAAAATTTGGGGACTTTTTTTATTTTTAACTGTAAGCAGGACAAATAGAGGCTAAATCCCCTAAACGGGCACAGACAACAATAGAAACTGAGTCCCTCTAGTGGTGCAACCAGTCCTTGTCAGCTGTGGTTGCATATTTATCTGCACCACATACAATGTAGGGTTAATGACCCAGGATTCTACATAATGCCTAGTGATCCTAGTGAGACCTGAGCTTTGGGGATGGGGTCAGGTAAATAATGCAGCCTGTTGATGCATCCCAAGCTTTGAGCATTCAACCCTTGCAGTGCTGGGGGATTCCACTGAAAGCTTTTTTGTGTGCTTATGACACTTCCTGTACAATACACATGTATCTGCAGCACATTCCGACCCCAGAATTTGCTGATAAAGAAATCAGCTTTGTTGCAAGTTGTCATTCCTCACTTCTGTCTAGAAAATACAATTTCTCTTTCTTTTATTGACTGACACAGCTCCTCCGTAGGTCATGCTGCCCCCTACAGGATACTGGGGGTATACTCCCACTTCTTTAGGTATTAAATGTTTTTTTTCTGCCTAGTCAGGAGTAAGGACCTAGTTCCTTGTTGGGATCTCTGGTTCTAGCTGTTTTCTTTTTAAATGGATTTTTTTCCTTTTTATCATTGAGAGTATTGTCTCAAAACAGTGGGGGTCCCCAAAACGCACCTTTGCAATCCCTAAGCATTTTGCAATGTGATACCCTTTTTTGGAGTCCCGCCTTAAAAAATTAATGGTACCTCCTGTTGTGGACTCTCCCGTTTCCAGGTTGAATAAAGCCACAGTTGTACCTGTAGAAGAGTTTCCGGTCTTCTCTGATCCAGCTGATAGGAAGTCGGAGGCCTTGACCTGCCATATGTTAACTGGCTGGGTCAGCTCTTAGGCCAGTGTTTACCATCACCCTGGTGTCACAAGCTATGACTGAATGGGCTAAAGGTTTTTTTTTTGTTTTTGTTTTTTTTTTTTACGCAGGGACCTGGAGGAGAAACCGCTTCCTCCTGAGTTTGTGGAGCTGGAGAATCAGTTGGTCCAAGGGCTACAGTTCGTCTGATGCCGCTACCTTGATTTCTAGACGGTCTCTGCAGTGGTCCTGTGGCGCATTATCTGGCTGAAATGCTGGTCCGCGGACCAGGCTTCTAAAAAGGCCTTGTCCGATCTTCCATTCATGAGCTTCCCTGGATGACCTAATCAAAGGCCCCACAGGGGGGGTACTTTTTTTTTTTTTTTTTTTTTTTTTTTTTTTTTACTCAGGCTTCCAAGGGTAAGGAGTCCTGTCAGACAGGGACCCTCTTTTTCTGCTCACAAGTGGCCTTTTCATTCCTCAGGCTCTCAGGGCAAGGAATGAAAAATCTTCAGGGCCTTCTATGGGGGTTCCAAGAAGTCTTGGTCGTGCAAACCTGAAGCTGGATCTGCCAGGCCTGTGGACAAAAACTCCCCTGCATGAAGGGGTGCACTCACCCGTTTCAAAGGGTGGGGGGACGTCTTCACTGTTTTTCAGACCCATGCACCTTCTTAATTCAGGACAAGTGGGTCCACAAGGTCGTTTGATCCGGCTACAAGATCGAGTTTCGATCATACCTGCCGGCAACATTCTTCCCTTCCAACCTGCACTTCTCCCCAGAGCTCCTGCCGGATCTCTATGAGGCAGTGCAAGACTTGTTTCAAGAAGTGATTGTCCTGGTTCGGATGTCGGAACGCTTTCAAGGTTTCTATTCAAACCTGTTTACGGTTCCCAGGAAAGTAGGGCAAGGTGTGTCCAGTTCTGGACCTCAAGGCGCTGAACTGCTTTGTGCGAGTACAGAAGTTTCAAATAGAGGCAATTCGCACGGTGGTAGCATGCCTACATCAGGGAGACTTTCTTGCATCCATCGACATCAAGGACGCTTACCTTCACACACCCCTATGTATCGCCCATCAGCGCTTCCTCTGCTTTGCCATGGTGCCGTGGGCGACTATTGAGCATTATCAATTTGTGGCGTTACCCTTTTGGTCTCGCCTCTGCTCCTCGGGTCTTCACAAGTGTTGGCCCTGTTTCTAGCATTACTGTGTCAGCGGGGGATTGCACTACTGGGGTATCTGGATGATCTGCTTTTGCGGGCAGAGTCTTTGACTGCCCTGTTGGCCAACTTGGAGATCACTCTCCAAACGCTGATGGAGTTCGGTTGGATTCTGAATCTCCCAAAGTCTGCTCTGGTTCCGTCCATTAGCCTGGAATATTTGAGACGGACTCTGGACTCTGCTTCGGCCAGAGTGTTTCTCCCTCTGGCCAAACTTCAAAAGTTGCAGGAGGCGATTCAGCTTCTGCTGTCTAGCAGATGGTCATCTCTTCGGACTTGCATGAGGGTGCTGAGCCTGAAGCTGTCTTACCTTCAAGGTGGTTCTGTTTGCACAGTTCCACACACAATCTCTGCAATAAGAGATTCTAGTGAAGTGGAACAAGAATCCTCAGTCTCTGGACAATCTAATCATGTTGAGCCGGAGAACAAGGGGGTCCCTGGTTTGGTGGCTTCGTTCTCCGGCACTTCAGGGAAATTATTTTCTTCCCCTTTACTGGACAGTTGTCACCACGGATGTCAGCCTATCCTGGTGGGGAGGCGTCCTCGGCACGGATAGTGCTCAAGGGGTCTGGACTCTGGAGGAGTCCAGGCTACCAATCAATGTACTGGAGCTCCGAGCTATCAGGCCCTGCCTGGATCCTTGGACAGTTTGTCTCCAGGGATGTCCAGTACTGATTCAATCGGACAATGCCACAGCTGTGGTCTGTCAATCACCAAGGGGGCACAAGAAGCGGCCGCCACTCGAGGTGGACCTGTTGGCCTCTCACCTCAACAGCAAAGTTAAGAGGTTTGTGGCACAGTCTTGGGAACCTCTAGCCGACTCCAGACGCCCTAGTGACTCTCTGAAGTCCTTATCGTCTGATAGACACCTTTCCTCCTCTCAAGCCTCTGCTGCGACTCTTGAGCAGGATCGAGGCAGAAGGGATTCCAGTCATTCTAGTGGCTCCGGACTGGCCTCGCCGGTCTTGGTACACAGATCTGGTATGGCTGGTCGCTGATTGTTAATCGAAGACTCCCTCTGCTGAGATCTGCGGTCTCAAGGACCGATCTTACATCCTGCTTTACAGTCGCTGGCTTGGATGGCTTGGCTGTTGAAAGCCAGGTGCTGAAGGATAGAGGGTTGTCTGATTTGGTGATCCCTACGCTTTTAAAAGCTAGAAAATCTACTTCAGGAAGATTTACCATCGTACGTGGAAGATGTACATTGCGTGGTGTGAGCCTCTTGGGTTCACCCTCGCTCCTTTTTGGTAATTTGGGTCTTGGCTTTCCTCCAGCGAGAGGTCGAGCAATGTTTTGGCTTTGAGTGCCATCAAGGGCCAGGTCTCGGCCTTGGTGATTTTCTTTCAACCTTCGTTGGCCTCACTCCTTGGTGCGTACCTTTCTCCAGGGAGTGAGACACTTGGCCCCCCTGGTGCGGTCTCCATTGCCGCCGTGGGACCTCAATTTGGTGTCAGTTCTTTAGAAACTTCCCTTTGAAAATATTCGGGAGATTCCCCTGCATACCTTGTCCCAGAAGGTGGCCTTCTTGGGGGCTGTTACTTCAGCGTGCAGGGTGTCTGAGCTGGCGGCACTGTCTTGCCGTTCACCTTATCTAGTTGTTCACAGGGATAAGGTGGTTCTTCGCCCCTGTCCATCGTTCCTTCCAAAGGTCGTCTCTGATTTTCATCTGAATGAAGACATTGTGTTGTCTTCCCTGTGTCCTAAGCCTAAACATCCTAAGGATATTGCTTTGTATTCCCTGGATGTAGTTTGGGCAATCTAGGTTTACCTGGCAGCTATGGAGTCGTTTCGAAAGTCAGACTCACGGTTTGTCCTCATGGATGGACCTCAAAGGGTCTGGCTGCTTCTGCTGCGACCATTTCCAGATGGATCAGGCAGACTGGTTCAGGCTTATTCTATTAAGGGTCAGGTTCCTCCTTTCCCTGTCGGGCGCATTTTACTCGGACGCTTAGTGCCTCCTGAGCCTTCGGTCATCAGGCGTCGGTGCAAATTTGCAAAGCGGCCACTTGGTTGTTTGTGCACACATTCACAAAGTGGCTGTGTTGGTATCTGCGGATGCTTGTTTTGGTTGAAAAGTTTTGCAGGCTTCTGTTTAGAGGATTTGTCCTCTGAGGGTTTTTTTTTTTTTTCCAGGTGAGCTCCAGTTCTCAATCGAGCTCTGTTACCTGGTTGGCTGTGTTTAGCCTTTGGGAAGTTTTTGACTTGCTGTAAAATCCATTTCTCTGTTCATTGAAACAGCACCCACCCCTCTTTTGAGTTTGGTTTTCTTCTTTAGACACTGTTACTAAACTGAATACCTATAGCAGGAAGCGGGAGTAAACCCCCAGGGACTGCCCCATAGGCATGTTCAAGATTTTCTCTGCCATGTCCTACTCTTGTAGGGGGCAGCATTACCTCCAGTCATGAAGATGAGCTGTTAGTCAATGAACATCAGAGAAATGGATTATACGGTAAGTCAAAAATCCCATTTTCTCTATTACTTCGACACTCTGGCCTCGGTACTGAGTCATTGACGATCATACAGCAAGTGAAATCTGAGCACTCAGCCTTATTTTTTAAGGATCAGGTGAGTAGTAGCCACTACAGATTCTGGTTTCCTCCATGTGCAATCCAACACTTCTTAGTTTAGCCCCCATCACTGCCCTATCCAGCCCTTCTTTCTGAAATGATGAGAGAAGGTAAGACCGGTAGATCTTTTGTAAAAAGGTGTATCTATTGATTAATGGCTGTGTGATTTTTGTTGTATAAGGGATAATGTAATCTTAAAGAGTTTGAATTAGTTATACTTCTGTAGATGTGAAAGGAGGGCGCCCTCTAGTGACTTCTCGTAAGACTGGCCATACATTATACAATTTTTTTTCTTCTATAGTTTTCCTTTAGATTTATCTAAACCCATATAATATGAGGTCAAACCTAAACACTTTTTCAATTCATATGCAGTCAGACAGGTCCTTTCACTACATAGTTGAAGGTAAATCTAATGGAAATTGAATAAGAAAATTGCGTAATGTTTGGCCAGACAAAGTTAGTAAAGAGTATTTTCAGTCCTTTAATAAAATGCCTGTGTTACAATACTACACATGCACTCAATTTAACACTGTTTAAAGTGGTAGTAAATGCAAAAATCTGACCTTACCCTACAGGTAAGACTATAAAGTCTTGCCTGTAGGTACCATTGAAACGGCTTGAACTTGAGCCGTTTTAGTGGATAGTGGCATTGACTTAAGCCAATGATGTAAATGGTGCATGTACATTATTCTGCACACACGGAACACTTGAGTGTGCCACTATGGCGACTCCATGTGTGTGAGTCGGTCATTCAAACAGAACATGCAAATTCATAAGGTACACCGGGCAAAGGTGGACGCACCCGCAACAGTGACAGCGTGCCGCTGGAGGGCTTTGTAAGGCAAGTCTGTTATACTGTGTTAGTATGCGATGCATACTAGAATATTATGGCATTAACCTGCAGGGGCACATGTCCTTTAAATTTTTAAAGTGGTAGACTTTTTTTTTTTTTTCGAAAAGGTAAGCTTATAATCAAACTTACCTGTAGGTTAAATAAATAGCTCCTAAATGTGCACCGTTTAGGAGATACTCTAGTGAGCAGCAGCCAGTGACCTCATCAGTGCATGCTCTCTGAAAGAACAGTATACCCATGCTGTTCCTTCAGAAGCTCTGTACTATTGCCACAACTCCAGGAGTCATGTCCTTGCTCATGGCTCAGCCATTCAAGTGGCCACAGCCCATGAAACGGGAAGGAGGAGCGGGTGAAGATGGAAGCCTCTGCAGGATATAGCCTACCGCCGGCAGGGGTTGATTTCAAGTTAAGGATTTTATAAAGTGGGACTATGCAATGCACACTAGCACATTATGCCTTACAGGGGCATGATGCCTTTGCGGCTGAAATTCTCTCAGTAGATGGCCCTGTTGGCCACCTTCCTCCTGACATTCCTCAATTGAAAAATCAAAGGAGTTGGGCAGAAAATATTTGACCAAAAAGCAGCTGCAATTAGATGCTGAGCTGTTCAGGTATTTTGACAGCCAGCTGTCAAAATACAGGAGAATCTCTCTATCCACAATTAGATAAGAGAAGAGAAATCTGCACAGCTACACATCTTCCAGGCTTTGCTTGACTTTGAGCTCAGTGTATGGTCAACATTTGGCCTCATGCACAATGGCATAAAGCTCGTATTATTTAGGATGCCTCTTACCAGAGGATCAGGTTGGATGCATTCAACCTGCATTTGAACCAACACTAAGGCTCCATTCACACCTGGGCGTTTTCAGCTCCAAAAACACTCAAAAGAAACGCTTCCAAAACGCCCAACAAGTAAAACCCCATTCATTTAAATGGCCCCTGTTCACATCTGAGCGTTTTGCAAAACGCCTGTAGCTGAAAAAAGTACATGAGCTTCTTTTTGGGCTGATTACCAGCGTTTTTGATGTCAATGAAAAACTCCTGAAAAAACGCGGTAAAAATCGCGGTAAAAAACGCTACGCTCAAGTGTGAATGCAGCCTAAACGGACCACAAATGAAAAGTTTTTTCCTGATTTTTGGTAATCAAATTTAAATGTTTCTATTGTACATCATTCTAAACATTGAGTGGCAAATGCATGTGGAAAACCATTTTTTGTTCAGATCCCTTTGCATTGCAGACCTCAATGCTCCTGTTTTTTTTACCCTAGTGTACATAGGGCCTTGCTGGCCCTGCACTCCACTTCCACTGCCTGTGACTGGAGAGTGCAAGAAGCAGCATAGCAATAAGCTCCTTTTCCTGTAACGTTATGTCCTCCTTTCTTCAGATTGTTGGCACAGAGTATTTCATTTTAAAACACATTTTAATGATGTAATGGTGAATACTGAGCTGCATTAAAATTTCTCTTTAGTTACCTAGAGTTCTGCTTTCAGTAAGTTGTCCCCAGGTTATGCAGTCAAATAGCTTTCTTCTCTCCTCCTGTAGATATGGGACACAGCTGGGCAAGAGCGATTCCAGTCACTTGGTGTGGCCTTCTACCGAGGGGCAGACTGCTGCGTTTTGGTGTTCGATGTAACTGCGCCCAACACCTTCAAAACCTTGGACAGCTGGAGAGATGAATTCCTTATTCAGGCCAGTCCACGGGACCCTGAAAACTTCCCTTTTGTTGTCCTGGGGAACAAGATAGACCTTGAAAACAGACAAGTAAGATTTTTATTTTTTTCAGTTAATATCCTAAACGCAACCCAGGAGCTGTGAGTGAAGGGGAGCAGATTGAGCTGAGATGCGGAGTCTCTGCAGGGAGTGTGGTGAGCTTGAGATGCGGAGTCATAGCTTGAAGGGAGGAGTGGGGGTGAACTGAAGTGTTGAGTAGCTTGCAAGGAGGAAAGGGAAATAGTTGGGGATGGGGGGGAGATCAGAATGAGCTGTTAAGACCTATTTAGTAGGAAAATGGGGGTGGCTGAGACAAGTGACCAGTTACTGATGGGAGGGGGGAGCTGAGCTGCTGAGTTATTGTGTGAAGGGGAACTTTGTGGATGTACAGGTCCCTCTCAAAAAATTAGCAAATTGTGATAAAGTTCATTATTTTCTGTAATGTACTGATAAACATTAGACTTTCATATATTTTAGATTCATTACACACAACTGAAGTAGTGCAAGCCTTTTATTGTTTTAATATTTGATGATTTTGGCATACAGTTCATGAAAACCCAAAATTCCTATCTAAAAAAATTAGCATATCATGAAAAGGTTCTCTAAACGAGCTATTAACCTAATCATCTGAATCAACTAATTAACTCTAAACACCTGCAAAAGATTCCTGAGGCTTTTAAAAACTCCCAGCCTGGTTCATTACTCAAAACCGCAATCATGGGTAAGACTGCCGACCTGACTGCTGTCCAGAAGGCCATCATTGACACCCTCAAGCAAGAGGGTAAGACACGGAAAGAAATTTCTGAACTAATAGGCTGTTCCCAGAGTGCTGTATCAAGGCACCTCTGTGGGAAGGAAAAAGTGTGGCAGAAAACGCACAACGAGAAGAGGTGACCGGACCCTGAGGAAGACTGGGGAGAGGGAAATGCCAAAATGCCTGAAGTCCAGTGTCAAGTACCCACAGTCAGTGATGGTCTGGGGTGCCATGTCAGCTGCTGGTGTTGGTCCACTGTGTTTTATCAAGGGCAGGGTCAATGCAGCTAGCTATCAGGAGATTTTGGAGCACTTCATGCTTCCGTCTGCTGAAAAGCTTTATGGAGATGAAGATTTCATTTTTCAGCACGACCTGCCCACCTGCTCACAGTGCCAACACCACTGGTAAATGGTTTACTGACCATGGTATTACTGTGCTCAATTGGCCTGCCAACTCTCCTGACCTGAACCCCATAGAGAATCTGTGGGATGTTGTGAAGAGAAAGTTGAGAGACGCAAGACCCAACACTCTGGATGAGCTCAAGGCCGCTATCGAAGCATCCTGGGCCTCTATAACACCTCAGCAGTGCCACAGGCTGATTGCCTCCATGCCACGCTGCATTGAAGCAGTCATTTCTGCAAAAGGATTCCCGACCAAATATTGAGTGCATAACTGAACATAATTATTTGAAGGTTGACTTTTTTTGTATTAAAAACACTTTCTTTTATTGGTCGGATGAAATATGCTAATTTTTTGAGATAGGAATTTTGGTTTTTCATGAGCTGTATGCCAAAATCATCAATATTAAAACAATAAAAGGCTTGCACTACTTCAGTTGTGTGTAATGAATCTAAAATATATGAAAGTCTGTTTATCAGTACATTACAGAAAATAATGAACTTTATCACAATATGCTAATTTTTTGAGAGGGACCTGTATAGGCATCCTGCGTGCCTGCAATAACAGAGGTCGGGCTTATTTTTAATCCCTTTACTGCTTGTTAAAGGAGAATTCCAGGAATGTGACCGATCAGATTTGCTGAGGGCCCTAATTTGCCAAGGTTGAGAGGGGCAGATGGTGTCATTATCCCCACATCTTGGCCAATTTAAAGTCCGCCTAGTATTATTCATTGGCCAACTCGACAAAGAATCTCCTTGATGAGGGGTATGCAGATTATTTCATATGTCTTGAAAGTATCTCTTTTCATTGTTGTGCCTTCTCTACACAGGTCACCACAAAGCGATCACAGGTCTGGTGTCATAGCAAAAATAACATCCCGTACTTTGAAACCAGTGCTAAAGAGGCTATAAATGTGGAGCAGGCTTTCCAGACCATTGCACGGAATGCACTTAAACAGGTAATGTGCTGGCTATTAAGTGTTTTTCACTTAGCAGTGATCCGCTTCATGTAAACACTCTTCAAATTGTTCTGATCTTTTTAAAAACCTTCCCCCTACAATCACACGGGCAATGGGGTGCAGATAGTTTGCTGCGTTCAGCGATAATTGCTGCATGTTGACACTGCAACACTCTTTGCTATTTGCTATAGTCGCATACAAACTGGACAGTTATCTGCGACGTGTATGTCCAAACTTCTGCAGAAACACTGACCCTGAACCCGCACTTACTGCGTGCAGGATCAGTTGGAGGTTCTATCCAGATGAAAAGTTTCATGTTAACGGGTGGCGCTGGTACTCTGTACTCTTGTAATCTGTATAAATCGGACAGTCTCTACTGGAAGTTGAAACTGTTCACACACAGTGGCAGCAATAATCTGATTCTTGCCAGTGGGCTTCCCCTGGCCACTACAATTCAGCTGTCTCAATGTTTCCTTATATCATTTTTACTTTGTAATTATGAGAGAGTAATAACTTTTGCCCACTTATCATAAAATCTGTCTTGACTTGAGCTTTAACTCAAATTGAGTTGAGAATGATGAGAACAGTGTAAACATTCACTCTGGGCCAGCTTGGCTCCAACAAAATATCCAGATGCCACCACTATGTGGCTGAAGGCGATGTCACTTGCTCCTCACCACCATAGCCAATCAGAAAACGCCTTGTATTCAGTGTAAAAAAAACGTGAGGCTTCTCCTGAGTGGCAGAAATGTGGACGCAAGTGACGCTCTATAATTAGTACGCAGAGGGCAAGTCTGTCGTGCACCCACCAGAAGAGTATGCCGGTTATTGTATGTAACATAAACTTCAACAAAAAATTGCAGCTTCACTGCCAGCCACACAGCGGTGGCATGTGGGTAATTTGTTTGAGCCAAGCTGTCCCAAAGTAGGTGCCTAATCTCATTCTAGGAGATCTTTAAAATTATTAAATTACAGCAATCTCCTTTTCATTAGGGGGGGAACCCTATGAAAAGTGTACATTCTCTTTAAAGTGGAACTAGACTCGCCTTCAGTCCAGCGATGCAGCATTTCGCAACTCCCCGCCGGCTGCTGACATCTTTGGGCGGCTGACTTCGAGGTATCGATCGCTGGCCAATTTAGTTGGTCATGCCAAAATGATGCCACTCTTGCACAGGAGCTGGAGTTCAGTCAACGAGGCATTGCCAAATTTTGCAATGAGCTGCATTTGTGCAGCTCACAATACAGGGGCGGACAAGCAGGATTGTACATTTTAATGCAGATGGAGACATAGCATGTCGTTTCTGCATTAAAAATAATCCTGCCTGCAGCGTACTAGTCCTTAGATGCGGTGGCCTCATTAATCTCTATTAGTAAGGCTAAAATCTTTTTCAGCAAGTAGGGAAAATACCTGTTGCTCTTGCCAGAAATGTGTATATATACCTTGTCACTTCCGCTGATCTGAAAAGAAAGCACAAACATACTTCTCCATTTTGTGGAAATGCCTAGTCTCATCAGTCCACCATGTAATGGAGATTTACAAAGGCAGCTATTAGAAATGCTGGCCTAGGTGACAACCATGGCTTCTCCACAGATACAGTGGAGAAATGAGCATAGACAAGAAAAGACAGGAAGTGTTATTGGCCACTACAGGGTGGAAAATAAAGGGAAAAAGACTAAAAATGGAAAACAAATGCAGCCACCACATTTAAAGTGTGGTAAGCTGCAACATAGACTACATCTTTTTGTCGTTTAGATCCTCCTTAAATTATTAAGATGCCTTGCACAGTATCTTCCCATTTGATGGTTTTGGACAATATTGAATTCTTTACCACATAACACCCACACGTTACATCAGCTTGATAATATTTATTGCATCTTCTGATGCACTTAAACGTATTGCAATACAATAGTGTATATCCATCAAGAGACCGGGGTGGCTGATGTCTAAAAATTGGCATGCAGCGTCTGGGGCCATAATGCATGGAGACTTAGGATATTTTATATCATCTGATTTGGTCATTGCAAATTTTGGAGAATGTTCGAAGATATTAACTGCATCATGATCATTCTAAAATGCAGCAGTTCCTCTGTAGGAAGGGGTGCCTCTCCTTAATTGGTTTCTCACACTGTGGCCTGCAAGCTCCTAGAGTTGATTTCATGAGCTCTGTTCTTGAAATGGACATGCAGCATACCAAACCCAAAAAATGAAAAGCCCTTAAAGTGCTTGTAAAGTTGGAAGCTTAATTTACCTTCATACATTTTATGTGTAAAGTTTAAATAATCCCCCTCCTAATACTTACCTGAGCCCCATCTAGTTTCAGCGATGTGCACAAGACCTGCAGCTCTTCCGGGTCTCTTCTTCCTCATTGGCTGAGACTGCAGCAGGATCCATTGGCTCCTGCTACTGTATTACATCCAATGAGGAGAGAGCAGGATGGGGCTGAGCCACACTTCATGTGTAAATGGACACACAGCAGCAGCTTGGGAGCCCCCCATAGCAAGCTGCTTGCTGTGGGGGCACTCGGCAGAAGGGAGGGGCCAGGATTGCCAACAGGGTACCTGAGAAAAGGAGGATTGGTGCTGCTCTTTGCAAAACCATTACACAGAGCAGGCAAGTATGACATGGGTTTTTTTTTTTTTTTTTTTTTTTTTTTTTAAATCTGCTTTTAAGATCCTTTTTAAGAGCCGGTTCACATATGAGCAACCCGACTTTCGGTGGCGACCTCGGAGCAGCCGGCACGGACTTCATATCATTTAAGTCAATGCAGGTCGCTCCGGGTCGCCCCAAAGAAGCCCTGGACCCTTTTTCTAAGTCGGAGCGACTTGTGTCGCTCCTATTAGAACGGGTCCACAGCTTCTCTATGGCAGGCGACCAGGTCGCCTGACAGGTCGCCCCAGTGTGAACCGGCTCTAAATGTAGTGGCTGCATTATTTATTTTTTCAAAGTAAGAACATTTTTAGCAAATACAGAAAATACCTGTTGTTCCTGCCAGAAATGCAGCGTCCTTGTTTATCTTTTCGTGTGTAATCTCAGCTGGTCCCATCAGTACACCATGAATGGAGATAAAGGCAGATATTAAAAGTCCAGCCTGTTTTACAACCATGGCTCCCCTCCATAGATGCAGTGGAGAAGTGAGTGTAGTCACAAAAGTATGTTTCTAAGGATCACCAGTTAAAAATGAATGAACAAGGACTGGTAAGCTGCAATATTATATTTTTTTTGTTGAGGTGTTGGCCTCCTTCACACAGTATACCGATCAGTTGTCTTCAGCCACCCGGGATGCACAGGGGTTCCATGCAGGTAGTCTGTTGAAATAAATGACAGGTAGCCAGCTGTACGGACCACCACACATATCCCGGACTGCACATCTGTGCAGGTCCTATGCATGGGTCAGGACACAGACCGAGTGCCTTCTGGTTTGTGCATAAGGCTTTAACTGATGTACGCTCTGTGTGGAGGTCCATGCAGCTGTGGCCACCTGTCATTGATTTCAACAGGCTCCTACATGCCCTTGCATGGAACATCTGTGCATTCCCTGGGCAGCTGAAGACTGCCCTATTTACAGATTGGTACACCAGTGTGAATGAGGACTTCAACTCTTCCTCTGCCTGATACTGCAACTCACACCAGGAGGGTTTCAGGTACAGAGGCAGTGCTGCCAATCCAGAAGGCAGTGGGCAGGGCAAGATGTTGCATGCGGTTTATAGACGAGTTACAGGCTTGGGGGAAAAAGCAGTGACCAGAGCAGAACACCCCCCCCCCCCCCCCCCCACGGGCAGGGCTAATCACTGTCACATAGAAATTGTGTAAGTCATTTGATCCCCAAGCCCTGAAGTATTGGGGATTCGCTCCCAGCAGCTAAATGTAGCAAGATGGAGGCTAAAGCTGGATACACACTATACAATTCTTTAGATTTTTTTTTTTTTTCCTTCATACTTACCAAAACCATATAATATGAGGTCAGACCTAAACGCTTTCAATTTGTATGCAATCAGGCAGGCCCTCGCACTACATAGTTGAAGTTAAATCTAATAGAAATCTACTTACAAAAGTTGTATAGTGTGTATCCAGCTTAAGGAAAGAAGAATATATGCAGGAGAGGGTCGGGTGTTTTAGTGGACCACTTGTATTGCCATGAATGATTACATGTTTATACGGAAATCTGTGTGGCCTTAGTGTTCTCACTTTAGTTCTTTTTTTTTTTTTTCCTCCTAGGAAACAGAGGTGGAGCTCTACAACGAATTCCCAGAGCCCATTAAACTGGACAAGAATGACCGAGCAAAGGGCTCGGCGGAGACCTGCAGCTGCTGAGAGGGAGAGGAAGGCGACGGCAGAGCCCTTCACTAACAGATATCACACTTAGGCCTTCGAACACGAAACCCTCTCTCTTCCCTGCCCAGAGTGTCAAGGAATAAATATTAATCTCCTGCACCCTCTCCAGCTCCCAGGCACCGGTCCAAAAAAAGAAACACTTGTATTATAAGCAGAACAGCCATTTTTCTCACCCCACTTCCCTGTGGACTACTTGACCATGTCGGGTTAACCCTTGTGTAGCCAAGAAGCCTACAAGCTTTGGCTTTGCAGGCCCTGTTGGCAACACAAAGCGGTTAACATTACATACTGTTTGTTTGAACATGACTTCCTTTTTGTGTCTTGCGGAGAGACAGGTTTTCTTTGTGACTTTTTTTTTTTTTTTTTTTCTTTTTACAGTTTTGTGTATAATTAACCTATTTCATGAAGTTAAATAATCCTTTTTAATTGTTCAGTGTCCCGTTGAAGGCTCTAAACAGGCTGCATATCCTACGATAGGTGGAGGTAGGTAACCTGTGACCACTCCGCTGCTGGCAAACTGCTGGTGCAGTATGCTTAGATTTTTTATTTTTTTTGCCTTATCCACACAGGAATAAGTTTTTGTATATGGGGTTCTGTGTGCAGCAAGCAATTGCAATGCTTCTGGTAAGCTCCAATCAGGTTTGTTAAAGCCTTTAAAAAAGCACTTCAGCTCCAATTTGGGGTGGTTAACACAAATCTGATTGGTAGTCCTGTCACATTAATCAAACTGCTAGGCTTTGCTACTTAAAGCATATTGAGAACCTGTTTAGTCCTCATTCGCATGGGCATACTAATCTGTACTCCCATGTGAAGGGCCGTCTTCTCCCACACAGTTGTTCGTGCATCTGCATAAGGGCAATCACTTTCATGTCTTTTAGGACTTGGGAGCTGTATGGAAACAGCCGGTAGTCATATTTTGACAGCTGTGGGGGTGCGCGACCCCCCCCTGAATGCACACTGCCCTCAGGGACATACACCCGCATGCTGTCAAATTGGGACCAGGGGCTGTGTCCATACAGCTGCTGTTTCCCAATAGAAATGAATGGGATGGACTGCATGCAGATGCTCGCAATACCTGTGCTGTGTCCCAATATAAATTATTGGGTATGTATGCAGATGCTCGGAAAACCTGTGTTGTGTCCCAATGGACATGAATGGGACTGTATGCAAATACTTGGAACCCCTGTGCTGTGTCCCACTCTAAATGACTGGGACTGCCTGCATGCAGATGCTTGGAACAGCTGTGCATCTCACAAGGGTTTACCGAACGGTACACTCATTTGAATGAGGCCTTAAAGTGACAGTCAACACTTCCATTCACATCTGTGTTCTACATCCCCCTACTTTATTTTAAAAGCATCAACAAAGCTGCTGGAAACTTGCAGAAATCTACAAAAATGCTTTGCAAAAGCTTGCTACACCCACTGCTCTTACACAAACTGAAGCCCATGTGCATAAGGCCTTCCTTCAGCGGTAGCGAAGGCGTCTCAAGTTGCCTACATCTGCCATTCTCCTTTGCAAGCTCAGCACCCGGTCTCCACTAGGTTTTTTGAGTTTTGTATGTATCTGTTATTGCTTGTTTACTTTTAAACTAATCATTACTTTTACAGACTCCATTTATTATATAATGCTTCTTTAGGGCGAAAAAAAAAGTGAAAAATCATATAGTACATGTTAATATATGCAACCAATTAAAATGTATAAATTTAGTGTAAGAATATTTTTTTTTTTTTTTTCTTTTTGATTTAAGTATTGAAGCACAGGTATTTAGACAGTAAAGGACGTGTTATGTTTTGCGTGCTTGGCCTGCAAATGTTCAGCCGGAAAAGAAAAACCTGCAGCTTTTAAGCGAAGTAGAGCGTTTTGGCGACGGCTTAAGTTCACCAGTCTCCTCGACTCATTGGCGGTAGCTGTTTTCAGGCGTGACTGGTGGTCTGAGTTCAAATTTGGTTGCCTGGACTTTAGGAAGGATAAAACTGCTCCTTTTTTCATTTCACTAGATGAGCTGTCTTATAGCTCCTTTGTGACTACAGTTAGGTCTGTGGTGTGCATTACTGGACTCTAATAAATGTTTCAGTAGGCGTATTAAGTCATTGTGGGCCCAGTTGAAAAAAGGCTTTCTTGGAAAGAGTTAACCTCTTCCCAGTTAGAGGAATGGCTCTTTGGTGACTATCCGCCCCGGATTCTTAACTGGAACCTGTAGTGAGAGGGATGTGTAGGCTCTCTCTGTTGGCCTTCTATTAGTAATGCTAGTTGCTGGCTGTCATTTGGATCCCCTTGCATCCACGCTTCGAGTCACTGACCTGGAATGGATACGCATTGATAAAATTCAGAATGCCCAACCCTCCTATGTGCGGCAGGTGAGTGCCTCGAAATAGAAGGGTTGGGACCAGTGTAACAGTCACGTGAATAGCCTTTTTTTTTTTAAAGGAGGTCTGCCGTGGCAGCCTGCAGGTTTTGCACATGACTAGCTTCCTGTTAAATCCCAATTGAACGTTCGGTCAATCTGCTAAATGCATTCCAGGTGCATCAAAACAAAAGGTGTTCAAAATCTGTTTTCTCTAAACAAAAATCAGCTACATCTTGAGTTGTAAAGGCTTCCCCCTGCCAGCATACTGCAAATTAGGGCCCCTTGCGTTCTCTGTGGAAGCAGTGGTAACCCTGCAGAGGTCTGACATACCCCATACTGGGTCAAATCCAGAACCCTCCAAACAGCAGGGAGCATGAGCTTTGCTTATTACAGAACTTTTATTCTAAATAGTGGGTGTCGGGACACTGCACAGAGACCACTGCTTCCACAGTGCAATGGTCCTGGCAGCAGCCTCATTTATATAGCCTGTCCCCTGCCAGAATGCTGCAGAGAAGGACCATTGCTCAGTGTGGAAGCAGTGGTAACTCTGCAGAGGACTGATATACCACCCCTACTGGGTTAGATCCAGAGTACTTTAGAGGGGTGCACAAGCTTTGCTGATTGCAGAGCTTTACATCTGACTTAATAGAGGGTGAGGGTGTGTCAGAACTCTGTAGAGACCATTGCTGCCACTCCACATCATGCTGGCAGGGAACAGGCTTGTCCATTCAGGCTGTGGCTACTTTAACAATTAACTGTAAGACCTTAAAACTTTTGTGGTATTTTTGCCCCTAGAATGAATTTAGGTAATGTTAACTGCGGGTTCTATTTTCATTTGGGCTTTAAACTTTAGGGGAGAGGTGAGGACTCTGTAAAATCTGAGCCCTTACCTTACGTCAGTTGTACTGACCGATGAGTTTTCAGTTATATGAGCGAATATATATATATATATATATATATATATATATATATATATCAGTTTTTCCACTAGCAACCAAGCTGCTATAATATCTCTATCTTGTCCCAACAACCATGCTGCTGTAAATACTCATAGCGTGACTGACCTCAGATTAGGACCCAACCCTGATGCAGCCAATGATGAGCTGAGGGGCTTTATACCTCCAAGCTGCCCTCCTCTGCAATTGGGAAGAGTTTTACTCTGTCGGACAGCCTCTTAAAAACATCTGAAATAATTGTAACTTGCAGCTCCAGATATAGTTTTCTTCCTATTCTGATTTAGATAATGAGAAGATGCATCTGGCTGCAATGTGTGCCGGTTCTTTCAGACGTCGTATGGTGGCTTTTTATCCTTTCCCTTTTTATAATCTTGCCTTGTCTGCAGGGGATAATTTGCTAAGCTCTCTCAAGGTGGGGTATGTTTCCCCAGGTATTCTGTAGAACGAGTGCTCTTCCCAATCTGGGGTGTATAATTTTTTTTTCTCTTCTCCCCTAGCAGGTAATGTAGTATTAGACCCCCCCCCCCCCATCCTCTCCTCCTCCTTCCTTCTCACCCCCTGTACTGCAGATCAGACTATTGGTATGAAACCCCCCCTTTCTGCCATTTGAGCTCCCCCCCAATGTCTCTGTTCTCGCATTTGTGGCTTGCTTTCATATAGCACTTTTGCCTTTTTCTATGTTTGTTTGTTTTTTTCTTTTTTTTTTTTTTTTCTCCCGGGCAGTCTACATAATACTGCGTAGGCTGGACTCTTCTGTAAAGATGACAATGATGCCAATAAACTTAACAAGAAAAGATCTGCTGTATGGCTGTCTTTGTGTTTGATGCCAATTCTACTTTTGAACATGCATTAGTCAGACTTGAACTATTCACATTTCTGCAGGTTGGGGACAAAGTGTCCATTCTGAATAACCTTAAAGTGGTTGTAAAGGCTGAAGGTTTTTTTTTTTTTTTACAGTCAATGCATGAAGGTAAAAAAGACCGGTGTGCCTCTTCACCCCCCCCCCCCCAACTCAACCCCACCTAATACCTCAGCATCCTCTCGATCCAGTGATGTGCATGAGAGCCTTGGCTGTCCCAGGACTCCCTCTTGATTCGCTAAGAGCCATTTGCTCCCACTGCTGTCAATCACAGCCAGTGAGCCAATGAGGAGAGAGCAGGGGCAGGGCTATGCTGTGGTTTTGTTTTATGGTTGCATAGAGCAGGGCTTGGGAGTGAGTACGCACCAGTGCCCCCTATAGAAAGGGGCTTGCTATTGGGGGCACTGGTCTTAAGGGAGGAGCACCAGTGGGGAACCTGAGAAGGGGATTGGGGCTGCTCTTGTGGATTCATTTGGATCTGGATCTAGAAGGATGCGGGGGGTTGCTGGTTTGACATGCAAGCATGCCATAATGTGCATACTAGTACATTATGGCATAAACCGCTTGGGCGCCTATTAAATAAATATATATATATATATATTTATTATTATCATTCAGGATTTATATAGCGCCAACAGTTTGCGCAGCGCTTTACAATATGAGGGAAGACAGTACAGTTACAATACAGTTCAAAACAGGCGGAACTAGAGGGCCCTGCTCGTTAGAGCTTACAATCTAGAAATATATATATATATATATATAAATTTTTTATTTTTTTGAGCACATTTTTTTGAAATGTATATATATATTTTTGTTTTGGTAGCATGGTAGGTTAAAGTGGGCGTGTGGTTTGTTTTGATGGCTCATTTAGCCCCGTTTCACGGCGTGGGGGCAGCGCAGGGAGATCACAATTACATCTAGTGGCTATAGCCGCATTCTAAAAATCTGACTTGTTTGTACCCAAGTCGTTTGATGGATTGACATGGGTACAATCAGCCTCCCCATAGATGGATCGAATCTTGGCTGGTTCCTGCTGAACTGCCCAAGATTCGATCCATCTATGGGCAGCTTTAGCTGTAACCATTCTGCAGCACTACAGCAGGGGCAAAGGCCTGCGTACATAATCTACAAATATGGATGCGTGAAGTATGAAAATATATACAGCATAATACTGTGCAAACGTTTTAGGCAGGTGTGACAAAATGCTGTAAATGAAGAAGACTTTCTGAAATAGAAGTGTTAATAATTTTATCAATTAAAATGGAAAGTAAAAACAGAAGAGCAATCCAAATCCATATTCGGTGTGACCACCCTTTGCCTTTTTAAAGCAGCATCAATTCTTCTAGGTAAGCTTACACCCAGTTTTTGAAGGAACTCAGCAGGTAGGTTGTTCCAAACATCTTGGAGAGCTAACCATAGATCTTCTGTGGATGTAGGCTGCCTCAAATCCTTCTGTTTCCATGTCATTCGAGACAGCCTCCATGATGGTGAGATCAGGACTCTGTGGGGGTTAAACCATGACTTCCAGGGCGCCTTGTTCTTCTTTACACTGAAGATATTAACTATGTTTGGGGTGGTTGTCCTGCTGCAGAATAAATTTGAGGCCAATCACACACCTCCTGAATGGTATGACATGATGAAGTATCTGCCTGAATTTCTCCGCATTGTGGATACCATTGATCCTGACCAAATCTGACTCCATTTTCAGAAATGCAGCCCCAAACGTGCAAGGAGCCTACACCATGCTTCAGTTGCCTGCACACTTTGTACTGCTCTCCAGCCCTTTGCCAACATACTGCCTTATGCTACAGTCAAATATTTCACATTTTGATCATTAGTTAAATCAGTAGGGGGGGGGGTTAAGGGATTTGCCAGTGTAGCCCTAGGCTGGGAGTGACAATTCAGTGTATTACAAATAGCCATTCCTAACTGGTTCTTGTTCATTGCTTTGTGATGGGGGACAGTGTGACCCTTCTGACTTTAACCACTTCCCGCCCGCCCTATAACAGAATGACGGCGGGAATGTGGTTGAGTTATCCTGACCGGACGTCATATGACGGCGGCAGGATAACACCGCTCTGGGCGCCCCCCGGGGGCGCGCAGAGCGGCGATCGGTGATGCGAGGTGTCAGTCTGACACCCTGCACCTCCGATCTCGGTAAAGAGCCTCTGACGGAGGCTCTTTACCATGTGATCAGCCGTGTCCAATCACGGCTGGTCACATAGTAAAACAGGAACAGCCGTTGATCGGCTTTCCTTAGTTCGTGCCTGACAGGCACGAGTAAAGGAGCGCCGACCGGCGGCTCCCCTGACAGGGGGGGGGGGGGGGGTCGGCACTGGTAATCAGATCATTGATTACCAGTGCAGACCCTCGGGGGGGGGGGATGCCACTAGAACCACCAGGGATGCCCACTATGACCCCAGGGATGCCCACTATGGCCACCAGGGATGGCAATCAGGGCTCAGGGAGCCCCCCATTGCCCTCCCCATCAGTGATGCCCACCAGTGTCCTCCCTATCAGTGCTGCCCACAAGTGCCCATCATTGCCATCCTTTAGTGTCGCCCACCAGTGCCCATTATTGCCCACCAGTGCCGCCTATCAGTGCCCATTAGTGCCGATCAGTGCCGCCCATCAGTGCCCACCAGTGCTGCCTATTAGTGCCCGTCAGTGCCGCCTATCAGTGCCCGTCAATGCCGCCTATCAGTGCCCAGCAGTGCCGCCTATCAGTGCCCACCAATGCTGCATATCAGTGCCACCTATCAGTGCCGCCTATCAGTGCCACCCCATCAGTGCCACCCCATCATTGCCTCCTCATCAGTTCCTGTCAGTGCAGTCTCATCAGTGCTCATCAGTGCAGGAAAAAACTTATTTATTTACAAAATTGTATAACGTAAACAAAAAAACTTTTTCATTTTTCAAACTTTTCTGTCTTTTTTTATTTGTTTAGCAAAAAGTAAAAATCGCACAGGTGATCAAATACCACCAAAAGAAAGCTCTATTTGTGGGGGGGAAAATGATATAAATTTGGTGTAAGTACAGTGTTGCATGACCTGTTTCTGTAGTAGAAACTCAAAACAATTTTCTCTTTCCTTCATTGATGGACACAGCTCCTGATATTCATAACCATTGGCTTATACTGCCCCCTACAGGAGTAGGACACTAGGCACAAAATTCTGGCTACACCCATGGCCAGTCCCAGGGGGTATACTCCCTCTCTCTGCTATAGCCAGGACCGATTTCCTTGCTGGGATCTTGTCCTGGCACACTTTTTTTAGATAGAATTTTTTTCTCCTGTGTTTTTTCCTGTGAGATCTACAATCAACTGCCGGACTATGCAACAGGCTGGATAATATGGATCCAGCGGTCACCCCAGTCTGGCCAGCGAGCGCGCACAGACCTCAGCTCCGCAATAGGTTGGCCGTGACATAGTCCCACTGGACGGGACAGGCCTGCGAGTTAAACGCCCCGCGAGGTCGCATATGTCCGTGTCTCGGCCTGAGTCGCAGCGTTCCTCCTGACAAGCGCCCCCCCCTCCATTTCGATGGAGAGGGGTTCTGTCTGGAGCGGTGCCTGCCTGGTTCCTGATATGGTGAGTAGCTGTCTCCCCCCCCCCCCCCCCCCCTCTGGGACGGTCAGACCCCTGGGTTCCCCTCCTTCCTGCAGGCATCCGCCGTTTGCTTGCCAAGTCCCTCATCCTGCCCCCCTCCAGGCTTGGGTGATCTGGCCACTTTCCTGGGCTGGGGGCAGGGCACTAACTGGCGATTGGGGGGGTGCTGCCGGGGACTAGATGATGGTCTGAACCAGGGGGGGGGGTTGTACCTGGTGGTGGCTCCTGCAAAGGCCCCCTTGCCTGGATCTGTCCTTTGAGGTCTGTTCTCCCTCCTGGGTCCTTGTAAGCCTTGTGGGGCTGCCATTTTGTTTCCATACAAGGCAGCCAAATTTGTGTGGTCCAGTGGCCATTTTGTTGTGGTTTGCCATTGGCAATAGCGGTGGCCATGAAAGTGGAGCCCTGTGGGTGGCGATTTCGGGGGTGGGAGCCCCTTCCCTGGTGCTGACTCCTGGACCTTTTTGCTTGTCGCCACGCGTGCAGTGCAGATTCCCCTGGTGTCTGCAGGTGCCTGTTTGTTTCTGTGGGTGGTTAGTCTGGTGGGGTCCTCTCCCTGTCTACTGACGATTGCTTGGTGCTTTGTGCCTGGCGACTGGGTGGTGCTGCCATAGTGGTGGGGGTTGTCCCTTAGCAGTGTTACACTTTTTGTGGGATCCCCCTGCTGACCCATAAAGTCTTTGGAGCACATTTCTCCACCTGATCCCCTCTGAGGCTGCGGGGTCCTCCGGGTCCCAACCATCCATCCATCCATCCATGCAGTGACAGCGGTCCTGGAGTACCTTGTCCTGGGTGGAGGTGGCTTGCAGGCGACGGGCTTGCAAAAAGCGCCCCCCGCCTTCCCCTGGCTCATCTGTCTCATCAGATCCTTAAACTGATTCAGCCCCTGCGGATATGGGTCACCCTGCTGGGTCTGCAATCCTGATAAGTGAGGATTATTTGTCCACATCTGCAACCGCACACAAAAAAGCGCTGGTGTATACACTGATTGTATCTGTGCGTGAGACCCTGAAGATGGAGGATGCAGTTGAAGCTGCGACTGAGGCGTAGGTGCCCTTTGGCACTCGCAAGCCATCCAAAGCGGCAAAGGTGATGCCTTTTCCTGCCTATTTTGACAGAATTGTCACTAAAGAGTGGGGGCGACCAAAGCCTCCCCATGGGGTCCCAAAGAGCTTTACTAGGCATTACCCCTTGCCTCTGTTTTGGCAGTGGTCCTTCGGCATATCTTTTGGCTCTATTGCTGGTCTGCGGACCAGACTCCAAAAAAGGACTTGACTGATCATCTTACTATTCAAGAAGATTGCCTGTTGGAGCTACCCTGGATGACACTATTAAAGGTCTCTTGGGGAAAGGGTACTTTTCTTCTGCAGGCTACTAAGGGCAAGGAATCTAGTCATAGACGTGGGCCTTCCTTCGCAGCTCATAAGTTTTTTTTTTTTTTTTTTTTTGATCTCGGGCTTCTCTGCTTGAAGGTGTGCCCTCAACCATATCGGGGACTTGGTTTCTGGACTTGTGGACTTCCCGGGTGCAAGACAAGTGGGTCCACAAAGTCATTCAGTCTGGCTACAAAATCAAGTTTCTCTCTTGTCCCCCAGCAAGGTTTTTTCCTTACAACTTGCGCCTGTCCCCAGACCGCTTACAGGGCCTGTTTGGGGCGGTACAAGACCTGTTCCTTCGAGGGGTGATTCTCTGTTCCGACCTCTGACATTTTCAGGGTCTTTACTCAAACCTGTTCACAGTTCCCAGGAAGGAAGGCAAAGTGCGTCCAACCCTGGACCTCAAGGCGCTAAACTGCTTTGTGCGGGTGCAGAAGTTAAGAATGGAGTCAATTTGAACTGTGGTAGCATTTCTGCATCAGGGGGATTTCCTTGTCTTTATCGCTATCCACCTTCACTTTCCAATATGTGCCAGTCACCAGCGTTTTCTCCACTTTGCTGTGGGAGAGGAGCATTATCAATTTGTTGCGTTACCCTTTGGTCTTGCATCTGCTCCTCGGGTCTTCACAAAAGTGTTAGCCCCGGTGCTAGCTTTACTACGCCAACAGAGGATCGCGGTACTGGGCTACTTGGACAATCTCCTTCTATGAGCGGAGTCTCCCTCTGCTCTGGTGAAGAACCTGAAGATTACAATACAAACTCCTGCGGGAGTCCAGCTGGATTCTGAATTTTCAGAAGTCTGCGCTGGATCCGTCCACAAAGCTGGACTATCTGGGCCTGACTATGTACACAGCCTTAGTCGGAGTGCTCCTTCTGGGCAAACTGCAGAAATTGCAGGCTGCAATTCCCTTGCTGTCCAACAAATGGTCATCCCTCTGGACTTCCATGCGGTTGCTGGCCATGATGGTGTCTACCTTCGAGGCCGTTCTGTTTGCACAATTCCATGCGAGGTCCCGGCATGGGAAATTCTGACCAAATGGGACAAGACTCTGCAGTCTCTGGACAATCAGATCCAGCTGAGTTGGGGCATGAAGGAGTCCCTGATATGGTGGCTTCATTCTCCGTTGCTCGGCTGGGAAAATCCTTCCTCCCCTTGTATTGGACTGTGGTCCCTATGGATGCCAGCCTATCCGGCTAGGGAGGTGTCTTCGGCAAGCCTTCTGTTCAGGGGATCTGGACTAGTCTAGACTCCCGATCAATGTCTTGGAACTTCGAGTGATCAGACGGTGTCTGGATCATTGGACATATTGTCCTCAGGGTTGTCCAGTGCGCATTCAATCGGACAATGCCGTGGCTTATGTCAATCACCAAGGGGCACAAGAAGTGTCCTGGCAGCTTTGGAGGTAGCCAGCATTCTAAGGTGAGCAGAACAGTTAGTTACAGCCCTCTGCTGCACACATTCCCGGGGTGGAATATTGGCAGGTTGATTAGATCTGTCGGCAGGCATTGGATCACGGGGAGTGGTCCCTTCATCCGGATGAGTTTCATCAGCTGTGTCTCCGGTGGGGCACCCCTGATTTTGGATCTGTTGGCATGTCTGCTCAGCAGAAACTTGCAGAGGTTTGTGGCTCAGTCAAGGGATCTGTTGGCGGATGCCACAGATGTGCTGGTGGCCCCATGTGGTCAGTATCGTCTGATTTTACGCCTACCCTCAAGCTTTTGCCAAGACTCCTATGCAGGATCGAGGCAGAAGGGATTCTGGTCATCTTGGTGGCTCTGGACTTGCCTTTCTGGGCTTGGTACTGCGACCTGGTGCCGCTGGTCACCAACGTGCCTTGGAAGCTTTCTCTCAGGGAGGTTCTGCTGTCCCAATGACCAATCGTCCATCCTGCTTTACAGTCGCTGGTTTTGATGTCTTGACTGTTGAATGCCAGGTGCTGAAGGATAGGGGTTTATCTGAGTCGGTGATTCCTACACTGTTGAAAGCTAGAAAATCTACCTCTAGGAAGATCTACCATTGTACATGGAAGACGTACATTGCGTGGTGTTTCTTGGAAGGTCAAGATCTGAGCCACCTAAAGAGTGGAGAAGAACCCCTTCAATGGGGGGTTGAACAGAAATTGGCCAGGAGTACCATTTTTAAGGGCCAGGCATTGACTATAGTTTTCTTCCAACAACCCTTGACCACACACTCTCTGGTGCGTACCTTTCTTCAGGGTGTCTGACGTTTGGTTCTTCCACTGCGGGCTCCGTTGCTTCCTTGGGATCTTAATTTGGTGCTTTCAGCTCTACAGAAGCCTCTCTTTGAAAATATTCAGGAGATTCCCCTGCTTACGCTGTCCCAGAAGGTGGCTTTTTTGGTGGCTATCACCTCTGCGCGCAGGGTGTCGGAACTGGCGATGTTACCCTGTCCACCTTACCTGGTGATTCACAGGGATAAATAAGGTGGTTCTTTGGCCCTGTCCATTGTTCCTTCCAAAGGTTGTCTCTGATTTTAATTTTAAGACATTGTGTTGTGTTCCCTGTCTCAGGCCTAAACATCTGAAGGAAATTGCCTTGCATGTGGTCTGGGCAATTGGGGTGTACCTGGCACCTACTGGAAGTCAGACTCTGTGCTCATGGATGGACCTGGTAAAGGGTTGTCCGCTTCCTCTGTGACCATTTCCAGATGGATCATGTAGATGGTGGTTCAGGCCTATTCCATCAGGGGTTAGGTTCCTCCTTTCCCTGTCGAGGCGCATTCTGCTAGGGCGCTTAGTGCCTCCTGGGCTTTCAGTCATCAGGTGTCGGTGATACAGGTTTGCAAGGTGGCCATCAGGTCATTAGTGCACACTTTTACAAAGTTTTATAAAGTGGATGTGTTGGCATCTGTGGATGCTTCTTTTGGCTGCAAGGTTTTGCAGGCTGCTGTTTTAAGAGGACCTGATCCTCTTTGACAGTGTTTTTTTTTTTTTTCCTTCCCCTTTCAGGTGGGCTCCTGTTGCCTGGTTGGCCAAAGTTTTTAGTCTTGAATTTTTTTTTTTTGTTCCCGCCCCTCATGTTTAGTACTGCTTTGGGATGTATCAATGGTTTTGAATAGCAGGAGCTGTGTTTGTTAATGAAAGGGAAAATCCATTTCTCTGATGTTCATTGATGGACACAGCACCCACCCTTCTGTGGAGTTATTCTCCTGACACTGCTTGTAACAAATCTGAGTGGCTATAGGAGTGAGAGGGAATATACCCCCACCCCCCCACCCCGGGCCTGCCCCTGTGTTTAGCCAAAATTATTTTCTGCCTAGTGCCCTACTTCTGCAGGGGGCAGTATAACCAGTGGTTCTGCATGTCAGGAGCTGTGTCCATCAATGAACATTAGAGAAATGGCTTTTACCGTAAGTTAAAAATCTCAATTTATTTTCATCATTGTGGATAGAGTAAGGGAATGTGTCGTCTGCCCCCCCCCCCCCCCCCCAATACCCTAAAGGGGAAGTGAGGAAATTCCTGGTTGTCACCAGAACTAGTGTCCCTTTGGAAGAATTCCCTATTTGGTTCTAGTGACCACCCAAAATTTGGAATTTTCTTTAATTTCAATAACTGCAAATGGGATAGAGGATCCTTAATGGGGGACTGCAAAACCAACCTGACTGGTGTTTTTCGCCCTCTCCACAGAAGGGTTTACCTTTAGTTGTACAGTACCTTTTAACTAGTTTGCTTGCACTATAGCTGAAAGACAGCTACAGTGTGGGCTTACATTGCTGGGTGGGCATCATGGATGTCCTGTGTTTATGCTGCCCACGCACCCCTTGTGGCATGTGGATGTTGCACTCTGATCAGCTTGTGTATTAAGGACACAGTGACCACAGACTGGGGTAACTGCCATGTGATGGAACCTTTCACCACCCTGCTTGTGTTTCTGTCAGTATACAGCGTCCTCTGGTCTGGATATAGATACCAACTATTATAGCTGCAACCACGATACTAGATGTGACCAGTGCAAATGCAAAAACTGGCACTTTTTGAAAATGCACACAGAAGTTTTATATACCAGACCAGGTCAGGTGAGCCTGATTACATTATTGTAGGCAAAGGAAACTGTTTACAGGATTATAAATAACATAAGGAATACCCAGCATATACTATAAACATTAAGGTAATCTAACAACTAGCCAGGACAATGTTGTGATTAATCTGATAATCCAACTCCAGGTCTGACTGGCTGGCACCAAGCTTACAAAGTACACTACACATCATCATAAATATAACATACAACAGTTGTTTTGCTAGCAGAAAATAGGTGAGTTAATTAGCACAATTAACAATGGGTGAAAGACTGGTGGCATGAACTCATGAGATTAACATCTGCTTTGAGTATCAGGGTTGAGGAGTCATTGCTGTAAGGGTCCTTTCACATGGGGCTTTCCGCCCGACTGTTTTGCTCAGTGGGGATTATCCGCCGATCCCCCTGAGTAGGTGGATGACTGATCCATCTCGGCTCTATGTACAACTCTCTTTAGGAGGGAGAGATTTGAATCCAAAATAACATTACCCTAAGGGGCCCGTAACCATACACCTCCCAAAGAAAAGTGTTTCCCCAAAAGCTAGGGTCCATAGTCAGTGGGTAAGGGGCTTGCCACTAGTCCTTTCCAAAAGTCTCTCTCCTGGTTAGGTCTGTCACTGGCCAATTACCACGTGATCAGCAGTGTCCGAGGACAGCCGATCATGATATAAACACAAGCCAGTTATCAACATTCCTTTTCTCACGCTAAAGGCCCGTACACACGTACCGATCGTCGGCATACAAACGTCGGTGGACGAAGGATCTGCCGATTGTACGCGTGTTAGTATGGTGCCTCCGACAGATGTCTGCGCACAATCCGCGGACAAAAGTCTTTCTTGCAAACATGAAAATATTTGTATGCCGACACCAGAACGGACGATTGTTCGCCTGTCAGTACACAATTCGGCCGACAGACCGCAGATTTGCAAGACTGGGCATGCTCAGAAAATAGAAAACACAGGGAAAGTTAACCATTACATGACATCACTTCTGCAGTCGGCGGACAAAATTCTTGTGCTGTCCTTGTGCTGTCTTTGCACTTTTCAGCAGACACCGACATCCCGGGGAGAAAAGAGGAACATTTGTATGCCGACCATCGGTACGTGTGTACGGGGCTTAAGAGTGTGGGGGGTAATGAAAGCCAATAACTGGCTTCTGTGAAAGGTACATCTACACTAATCATGGCAGTCCCATCAGTGTCGCCTATCCGTGCAGCATCATCAGTGGAGGAGAAAAATTACTGATTGCAAAATTTTATAACAAATTATTTTTTTTCTTTTTTTAATTTTATGTTTTTTTTTTTTTTTTCTTTGTTTAGCAAAAAATAAACACCAGTGGTGAATAAATTGCACCAAAATAATGCATTATTTGTGTAAAAAAAAAAAAAAATCATATCGAAACAGTGTTTCATGACCGTGCAATTTCCATTCAGAGTGTGAAAATTGGCTTCAGCAGGAAGGGGGTAAAAGTGCCCAGCATGCAAGTGGTAATGAAGGCGAGTATAATGCTGCTGAGGAATAGGGGTGCTTCATGACCACATAAAAGAATCAAGCACCACATAATTTCTTATGAGCCAATAAAATATATGTAAAAAAATGTGTGTGTATGTATATATATATATATATATATATATATATATAGATATAGATTTCCTCCTATAACATCTAATGGATTTTAAGGATCTTCAAATGCCTCCTTCATCAGGGCTTGACTAGTTTATGAAGGAAAAATGCCATAAGGGGACTCATAATGGGAAACTACGTTATTGGGATCCAAATTTCTTAAAGGAGAACTGTTTAATAGGCTGGGCTTCAGCAGTTGGTCTTGAGTGTTTAAATCAAAACTCCACCCAAAAGAGGAAATTGTGATTTGAGGCCCCCACTTTGACATTTCGCAGTCTTGGGGGGGTGGCAGCAGGTACCTTCTGAGCAGAATGTCTCCACCCCCTACCTACAATCCGCTGGGGCATGTCACTAGTTCCAGAAGACTGGGACCATTCACATATGCAGTGTGCATCTGGCTGTAAGAGCAAGCCCACGGTTAGGATGCCAGCACCAGGGACTGAAGACAGTTTGCACAGCACTGGATTACTGAACAGATAAGTGTCTGTTTATTATAGGTCAGCAGCTAGTTTTCGTACCTGCCTACTTTTAATTTTCACAAAAACAACTGGAGCTCCTCTTTAAATGTGGTGTTTCTTGTAAAAGGGAACCTCGTCCCTCTTTAATATTTCAGTCCCTGACCCAGAACAAATACGCATTTCAAGAAGGTCAGACAAAAGTCACTTCATCTTTATAGAACAGTGACTCAAAGTATTAGGCTCTGTTCACATGTAGGCGTTTTTGGGGAGTTTTTCTGCTCTAGAATCAGCTCTCAAAACGCCCAATAAGACAAATCCTATTCATTTCAATGGCCCCTGTTCACATCTGAGCGTTTTGACGCTGTGAGCAAAATGCCCAACGCTCAAAAAAGTACATGAGCTTCTTTTTGGGCAGATTACAGGCGTTTTCCATTGGTCTCTATTCAATCTAAAAACGCCTGCACTAAAATCGCGGTAAAATCGCGTGAAAACGCTACGATCAGGTGTGAATGTAGCCTAAATTCAGAAAGGTCACATGACCAGCAGGCAACCGCCATTTCTTTAAAGGTCATTATGAGCACTTTGCAACCACCATTTTGTGAAGGTCACTATGACCATCAGGCAACCACCATTTCTTGAAGGTCACTATGACCAGCAGTCAGTCACCATTTCTTGAAGGTCAGTCACCATTTCTTGAAGGTCACTATGACCAGCGGTCAGTCACCATTTCTTGAAGGTCAGTCACCATTTCTTGAAGGACACTATGACCAGCGGTCAGTCACCATTTCTTGAAGGTCAGTCACCATTTCTTGAAGGTCACTATGACCAGCGGTCAGTCACCATTTCTTGAAGGACACTATGACCAGCGGTCAGTCACCATTTCTTGAAGGTCAGTCACCATTTCTTGAAGGTCACTATGACCAGCGGTCAGTCACCATTTCTTGAAGGTCAGTCACCATTTCTTGAAGTACACTATGACCAGCAGGCAGTCACCATTTCTTGAAGTACACTATGACCAGCGGGCAGTCACCATTTCTTGAAGGACACTATGACCACCGAGCAGCCACTATTTCTTAACCACTTGCCAATCGGTCACGTTGACTGTACTGCGGCAAAGTGGTTAGTTATCGTCCAGTGCCGTAGACCTACGTCGCTGGACTCCTCCCCTTGTAGGCGGCGCGCTCCCGCTGTATTCAGTCACAGTGGGAGTCGGGCCAGGGGAGGAGCGGTGGTGATCACCGCCGCTCATCCCCGATTGTCGGGGAATCGAGTGTGGAGATCCACCCGCTTGTGTAAACAAAGCAGGTAGATCTCCTAAGTGACAGACAGGGTCAGATTGCAGGGTTTAGCATAGCTGAACCTGTGATCTGTCCCTTTGTCACTCAGTCACCTCCCCCCACACACGTTAGTAAGCACCAGGCATACAATTAACCCCTTCCCTGCCAGTGTCATTTTTACAGTAACAGTGCATAGGTATAGCACTGATTACTGTAGTAATGTCACTGGTACCCCCAAAAGTGTCAAAAATGTCAGTCAAGGGTCCGATCTGTCCGCCGCAATGTCGCAGTACGGCAAAAAAAATCGCAGATCGCCGCCATTACTCGTTAAAAAAAAAAAACCACCAAAAATGACAGAAATCTTTCCCTTAGTTAGTAAACGCAATAACTTTTGCGCAAACCAATCAAAATAAGCTTATTGTGATTTTTTTTTTACCAAACATAGGTAGCAGAAAACAAATTGGCCAAAAATGTAAAAAAAATTTTGATTTTTACATTTTTTTTGGGGGGGGGGGGGGATTTCATATAAAAAAATGTGAAAAATATTTTTTCTAAATTTATGCATTTTTTTGTTAATAGCGCAAAAAGTAAAAATTGCACAGGTGATCAAATACCACCAAAAGAAAGCTCTGTTTGTGGGGAAAAAAAGGACATACATTTCGTTTGGCTACGGCTTTGCATGACCGCGCAATTGTCAGTTAAATTCGCACAGTGCCGAATCGCAAAAAGTGGCCTGGATGTAAGACAGCAAAATCCTCCGGTGGTAAAGTGGTTAAAGGTCATTATGAGCCCTGGGCAACCACCATCTCTTTGAGGTCATTATGACTACTGGGCAGCCACCATTTCTTGTCGATCACTGTTACCAATGGGTAACCACTATTTTCAGGTGGTCATTCTGACCACTGGGCAAACACTTTCTTGAAGGTGACTATGATTAGGCATACATCATTTCTTGAAGGTCACTATGACCATCAGGCAGCCACAATTTCTTGGAGATGGCTTTGACCACTGGGCAACCACTACTTCAGGGTCACTATGATCAGCTGGGAAATCACCATTACTTAAAAGTCAGGATGACCCCCCCCACGCAACCATTAGGCTTCTTTCACACGGTCCGCCTCCGCAGGCGGATCCGTGTTGCTCAGCGGGGATCGATCCGCGATCCCCGCTGAGCCGGCGGATGACAGCTCCGTCTCCGCTTGCAGAGCGGAGAGGGAGGTGTCTCAGCACCCGCTGCCCTCTATGGGGGATCGGAGGAGAGCGGACCGCTTGTCCGCTCTCATCAGATCCGCTCCGCTCCGATTACCGAACGGATGGAAAAATAGGGTTTCCATCCGTCCAGATTTCAGCACAGGATCGGATGCGGATGGCAGCCGGTGTCAGCGGAGGTGACCTCCGCTGACACCCGCTGCCCCATAGAGCTGCATGGAGGATCCGATCAGATCCGCCTAAAAAACTGACAGGCGGATCTGATCGGACCGCCCGTGTGAAAGAGCCCTTATTAATAGAAAACAAAAAGTTCAAAAATCTATCCCATAGTTTGTAAACGCTATAACTTTTGCACAAACCAATTAAATAAGCTTTTTGGGATTTTTTATTTTACCAAAATTATGTAGTAAAATACAAATTGGACTAAACTGATAAAAAAAATTAGATTTTCTAAATTTTTTTTTTTTTTTTTTAATTAATACATTTTTATTAAAGCCCCGTACACACGTACCGATTGTCGGCCGTAAATATTCGGCCGTCGGCCGATTGTAGGCTTGTTAGTATGATGCTGCCGACAGCGCATTTTCGGCCGAACAGAATCTGTCGTGCAGGCATTAAAATTTTTGTTGGCTGTCACCAGAACGGCCGATTGTTCGCCAGTCAGTACAGATTTCGGCCGACAGACAGCAGATTAGCAAGACTGGGCATGCTCAGAGAAGAAAAAAGACAAGGAACGTTAACCATCACATGACATCACTTCTGCAGTCGGCTGTTGTTGGCCGACAAAATTCGTGGGCAGTCTTTTGCAGTTTTCAACAGACACGACAGCCCTGGACAAAAGACGGCCGATCGTTCGGCCGACGATCGGTACGTGTGTACGGGGCTTTAGTTTTGCATAGACAAACAAGAAAAAAAAATCAAAGAACGTGACAATTTCAATATGGTGCAACATGCACCGATGAAACAAAAATAAAAATACACAGGATAAAATTATCAAATGTATTACAGTATATCCATACATTCAGAATATATGTCAAAAACTAATATTAAGGTTAGGAACGTGGTAGAAGAGTCTCAGACAAAAAAAAAAGATAATATCTCTTAGAATTGGGAGGCGGTGCACCGGTCGTTCCTCCGACGTCCCTTCCTCTCCCGCACCCCCAACGGGAACTAACTGTGCAAGAGGAGAGGGAACATCGGTATCCTGAGCAGCCCCCACCGTGATGAAGTGCCCACCTCTAGTGGATAGTGAAATAATCAGTCAGTTGTGTAAAGCCCCGTACACACGCACCGATTGTTGGCGGTAAATTTTCGGCCAACGTCAGATCGGCTGATTGTCGGCTTGTTAGTATGATGCTTCCGACAACCGACTGCGACTTTTCGGCCGAACAAAATCTGGTGTGCATGCTATAAAATTTTTGTTGGCCGTCACCAGAACGGCCGATTGTTCGTCAGTCAGTACAGATTTCGGCTGACAAAAGTCAGATAAGCAAGTCTGGGCATGCTCAGAGAAGAAAAAACACACGGAAAGTAAACCATCACATGACATCACTTCTGAAGTTGGTTGTTGTTGGCCGACAAAATTCGTGTGCAGTCTAGAGCACATTTCAACCAACACAACAACACTGGACAAAAGACGGCCGATCGGTCGGCCAACAATCGGTGCGTGTGTACGAGGCTTTACCCTCTAAAGTCACTCCATATTTTCCATCTATTATCGAAGGCTGCAGATGAGCCCTGATTAATAGCTAGTAGGCGCTCAAACAGGTGATTGCGGTTAACCGCTAATTTGACATCAGATATATTAAGTGAGTTTTGAGTGCCCCAATTGACTAGAATGTTGTGGCGTGCCGCTAATAATACATGACATACAACTTGTCTCATAGATAATGGAAATGTATCAATCCCAAGATTAAGTAGGTAGGGTCAGTCCTATTGAGGGATTTTGTATACCGTATATACTCGAGTATAACCTGAGATTTTCAGCATGTTTTTTCATGCTGAAAATGCCCCCCTCGGCTTATACTCGAGTCACTGTCTTTTTAAAAATGGCGCCGCCCAGCGCCGACGTCTCACCGCGCATGTGCCACATGCCAGGGAATAGCCGATTGTGTACGGGCTTTCCCGAGCATCGGCGGCACATTCGCGGTGACGTATTGGTGCCGGGTGGCGTGATTTTTAAATCAAAGGCGCCTCACCGAAAGGTAAGGGAGACTCCTCTACAGCCCCTGCATTTCCTCATGCAGTGCTGCGGGCAAGGTACAGGACATTCTCCTGTACCATGCCCGCAGCACTGCATCTCCTGTGCCATGCCTGTACATACTGTGCCATGCCTATACCTACTGTACCATGCCTATACCATCACCTGTGCTATGCCCATACTATCTCCTGTACCATGACCTGTGCCATGGCTGTGCCATGGCTATACCATGACCTGCACCATCTCCTGTACCATGCCCGCAGCCCCTGTATTGTATCTCGTGGTGGTCCAGTAGCGGCTGCATTTCCCTCCCTAGGCTTCTACTCGAGTCAATAAGTTTTCCCATTTTTTTGTGGTAAAATTAGGGGCCTCTGCTTATATTCGGATCGACTTATACTCGAGTATATACGGTAATCCCTGTTATGGAGGAGATCATTTGAAAGATAATCGTCCAGTATCCCGTTAGACATGGACATTCCCACATAATATGGGTTAGATTTCCCACCTGTCCACATTGTCTCCAACATTGGTCAGAATGATGGGGTGAGAGTTTGTACGGCGTGTAATGCCATCTGTGAAGCAATTTAAGCATCGTTTCCCAATGTCCCACACATTTAGAAAAGCGATAGATTTTTGAAAAAATTTTTATTGGGAATGTTTTATAGCAGAAAATAAAAAAATTTTTTTTTTTCAAAATTGTCGCTATTTTTTTGTTTATAGAGCAAAATCTAAAAACCGCAGAGGTGATCAAATACTATCAAAAGAAAGCTCTATTTGTGGGGGGAAAAAGGGCATCAATTGTAGTTAGGTACAGCATCGCACACCCGCGAAATTGTTAAAGTAACGCAGTGCCGAATCGCAAAAAATGGCCTGGTCATTAAGGGGGTAAAACCTTCCAGAGCTGAAGTAGTTAAATGCAGCTAAAGAAGTTATCCTGAGTAAATGATTGGAGGTAAAGAGCCCTATGGAGTATTTGGGAATTAGGGAAGAACAACCTAAATATATGTTGGGAAAATGGGAAGACTTCAAAAAAATCTGGAAATCTTAATGGTAGATACATGATAAAATCTAAAACTCAGTGAAGATCAGAGAATAAATAGAGACAACATCAAAATTGAGAAACTGATTAGTGGGTAGGTGGGGGGTGGTAAAGGGTTAGATTGTGGGAAGTTGGTTGAAGGGTAATTGGGGATTAATCTGTATGTGAGATGTGTTTGTCTCTCGTTTTTTTCAATGTCAACAGTATTTTGGAAAATTAATAAAATATTAATTAAAAAAAAAAAAAATACAGGGGTTAAATCAGCAGCTAGCTGCTAGAACCCCAGTATTATTTATTTACAGCAGGCGGCCAGCTTTCTGATAAAAGTGGTCCCAGCAGCGCATTCGTCATGGGATCACTTTTTTAGGCAGTTTTCCGGGTTTAGTGATCTGGTTCAATCCCTGGCTGAGCAGGAAGTCAAGTGAGGGCAAGATGACCTTCACTTGGCTCTATGCCTTGGAGGACCGGAGTGACGTCTGACATCATTTCCGCCTCTCGGTCTTAAAGGGCTGATTTGTTTTTTTCCCTCAAAAACCAGATTTACTTTTTTTTTTTCATTTGCTTTGAAAGGTAAATGAGAGATCTCTCCATAAAGAGGACCTCTCCATGCCTATTTCTCTTACAAGGGATGTTTACATTCCTTGTAATAAGAATAAGGGTTCTTTCACACCTGTCCGTTCCGCTCAGTGGGGGATCGATCCGCCGATCCCCCACTGAGCAGGAGGATGACAGCTCCATCTCCGCTCTGTGTGCAGAGAGGGAGGTGTCAGATCCCCGCTCTCCTCTATGGGGGAATCGGATGAGAATGGATCGCCTGTCCATTCTCATCCAATCCGCCAGACAGATGGTAAATAGGGTTTCGATCTGTCCAGATTTGACGGACAGGATCGGATCGGACATGTCTCCGCTGACATCCGCTGCCCCATAGGGATGCATGGGGCATCCGATCTGGTCCACCCAGTGGCGGCTGGTGCTCAAAGTTTTTTTTTTTTGGGGGGGGGGGGGCGCAAACATGAATTTGAGGTCACAAAAGTGTGAAAGGGGCCTTCAGTAATCAAAGTATAGTGTGCCCCCATCAATGCAGAGTTACTACAGCGTGCCCCCATTCAATGCAGAGTTACTACAGCGTGCCCCCATTCAATGCAGAGTTACTACAGCGTGCCCCCATTCAATGCAGAGTTACTACAGCGTGCCCCCATTCAATGCAGAGCTACCACAGCATGCCCCCATTCAATGCAGTGACCAGCGTGCCGTCCCCCATCAATGCAGTGACCAGCGGGCCGTGCCCCCTTCAATGCAGTGACCAGCGTGCCGTGCCCCCTTCAATGCAGTAACCAGCGTGCCGTGCCCCCTTCAATGCAGTGACCAGCGTGCCGTGCCCTCATCAATGCAGTGACCAGCGTGCAGTGCCCCCTTCAATGCAGTGACCAGCGTGCAGTGCCCCCTTCAATGCAGTGACCAGCGTGCTGTGATCCCATCAATGCAGTGACCAGCGTGCCGTGCACCCATCAATGCAGTGACCAGCGTGCCGTGCCCCCTTCAATGCAGTGACCAGCATGCCGTGCCCCCATCAATGCAGTGACCAGTGTGCCGTGCCCCCTTCAATGCAGTGACCAGCGTGCCGTGCCCCCTTCAATGCAGTGACCAGCGTGCCGTGCCCCCTTCAATGCAGTGACCAGCGTGCCGTGCCCCCTTCAATGCAGTGACCAGCGTGCAGTGCCCCCTTCAATGCAGTGACCAGCGTGCTGTGATCACATCAATGCAGTGACCAGCGGGCCGTGCCCCCTTCAATGCAGTGACCAGCGCGCTGTGCCCCCATCAATGCCGAGAGACTTACCTGCAGCGGTGGTTTCTCTTCAGTCCCCCAGCGTCTCCTCGAGTCCTCCCGCCTCCTCCTCGGTCAATGGCATGCGTTCGCCTTTCGGCCAATCAGGAGCGGGTCTCGGACCTGCTTCCTGATTGGCCAGGAGGAGGAACTGTGTGACAATAGTGAATTTTCATTCGCTATTGTCACACAATGGGTGGGCTCGGGGCGCACTGCTCTGCGCCCCCGGGTCCACCCTCTTCTGAAGCCTATTAGAGCTTCAGAGTCCCATTGAACTCCATGTGTCCAGCGCCCCGCATGCAGATTAGGGGGCTGGACGCATGGATAGGGGGGGCGGCTCCCCTGCCCCCCAACACACCGGCCGCCACTGGGTCCGCCTGAAAAACGGATCTGATCGGACCGTATGTGTGAAAGGAGCTTTAGGCTCCTTTCACACGGCCGCTCCGCTGCTTAAGTCCGCTGCGGGACTTTTTTTTTTTTTTTTTTCCACGTGGCGGGTGACATTTCTGTCATCCGCTCCGTGTGCCCGCATATCATCCCATCCGTTTGCGGATGATATGCGGACATAATGTAAGTATATGGCATTGCGGATGTCAGCGGATGACACCGCTGACATCCGATTTTCCTTCCTTTCCGTTTTTTACACGGATGGAAAAATGGGGTTCTGTTCCGTTCGTAAAAACGGAACAGAACTGAAAGGAGGAAAATCGGATGTCAGCGGATGGTATTCCGCTGACATCCGCAGTGCCATTCACTTACATTATGTCTGCAAATCATCCGCAAAAAAATAGGATGATTTGCGGACACACGGAAAGCAGCGGAGCGGCCGTGTGAAAGGAGCCTTAAAGTGATACAACAAAATAAATAAATAAAGGGACAGTTAAAAAAAATAATAAAAAAGGGACAGTGTAAAAAATAAATAAATAAAATAAAAAGTATAATAAACAAGAAAAAAAAAGAAATTGAAGCACCCCATCCCACCGAGCTCACGCACAGAATCGAACGCATACATAAGTTGCGCCCACATATGTGAACAGTGTTCAAATCCCACATGTGAGGTATCGCTGCGATCATTAGTGTGAAAGCAATAATTCTAGCGCTAGGCCTCCTCTGTAACTCTAAACAGGTAACTGTAAAAAAATTTTTAAAGCGTCGTCTATGGAGATTTTTAAGTACTGTAGCTTGTCACCATTTCACGAGCGTGCGCAATTTTAAAGCGTTACATCTTAGGTATCTATTTACTCGGCGTAACCTCATCTTTCACATTATACAAACAAACTGTGCTAATTTTACCGTTTTTTTTTTTTTTGGTTTTTAATTCATTAACCACTTGCTGACCGCCCGCCGCAGATATACTGTGGCAGGTTGGCTCGGCTGCACAAACCAAAGTACCTGCACGTCAATTCACTGGAGCGCTCCTGGGAGTGCGCGCTGCCATTAGGCAGTGGAGAAGCCGATCCACGTGGTGAGAGAACGACAGTCTGCTATTGTAAACACAGCAGAATATTGTTCTCTCTGGAATGAACACGGAGATCCTGTGATCCTCCTATTTAGGAACACAGGTCCCCGTGTTGATTCCACAAGCCCATCCCCACTCACAGTAACAAAATACCCCCTAGGCTCACACTTAACCCTTTGATCGCCCCTGGGTTAGCCCCTTTCCTGCCAGTGTCATTAGTACAGTAACAGTGCATATTTTTAGCACTGATTAACCACTTTACCCCGCTGAGTACTGGAATAGTACTGCGGCAAAGTGGCACGATCCCGTCTGACGACGTAGACCTACGTCGCCAGACTCCTCCCCCTGTAGGCGGCACCGGAGGCGCGCTCCCGCTGTTTTCATTCACAGCGGGAGTCGGGCCAGGGGAGGAGCAACGGCGATCGCCGCTGCTCTGCCCCGATCGTTGGGGAATCTAGTTTGGAGATCCGCCCGCCTGTGTAAACAGAGCGGGCGGATCTCCTAAGTGACAGGGAGTGACAGATTGGAGTGTTCAGCATAGCTGGACATCCGATCTGTCCCTGTCTCACACAGTCACCTCCCCCCACACACGTCAGTAAGCACCAGGCATACATTAACCCCTCCCTCTCCAATAAAATTAACCCCTTCCCTGCCAGTGTAATTTTTACAGTAACAGTGCATATTTATAGCACTGATCACTGTAGTAATGTCACTGGTACCCCCAAAACTGTCAAAAATCTCAGTCAAGGGTCCGATCTGTCCGCCGCAATGTCGCAGTCCCGCAAAAAAAATCGCAGATCGCCGCCATTACTCGTTAAAAAAAAAAACACCAAAAATACGCTTATTGTGATTTTTTTTTACCAAACATGGGTAGCAGAAAACAAATTGGCCAAAAATTTTTTAAAAAATTGGGTTTTTACATCTTTTTTGGGGGGAATTTCATATAACAAAATGTGAAAAATATTGTTATTTTTTCAAAATAAACGCTCTTTTTTTGTTTATAGCGCAAAAAGTAAAAATCGCACAGGTGATCAAATACCACCATAAGAAAGCTCTGTTTGTGGGAAAAAAAGGACGTAAATTTTGTTTGGGTACGGCGTCGCATTACCGCGCAATTGTCAGTTAAATTCGCACAGCGCCGAATCGCAAAAAGTGGCCCAGACGTAAGACAGCAAAATGCTCTAGTGGTAAAGTGGTTAATGTAGTAATGTCACTGGTCCCCTCAAAAATGTCAGGGGTCCGATCTGTTTGATGCAATGTCGCAGTCCTGCTAAAAATCGCAGATCACAGCCATTACTAGAAGAATAAATAAAAATGACATAAATGTTTCCCCTAGTTTGTAGACGCGATAACTTTTGCGCAAACCAATCACAATACACTTATTGAGATTTTCTTTTTACCAAATATATGTAGCAGAATACAAATTGGCCTAAAAGGATGAAAAAAATTGATTTTTAAAATTCTTTTTAGGGAATGTTCTATAGCAGAATGTGAACATTTTTTTTTTTTTCTTTTCAGAATTGTTGCTATTTTCTATTTATAGCGAAAAAAATAAAAATCGCACAGGTGATCAAATACCACCAAAAGAAAGCTCTATTTGTGGGGAAAAAAGGACATATACAGCTTCCCATGACTGCGCAATTGTTCGTTAAAGTAACACAGTTAAACCTTCCGGGTCAAGAAGTGGTTAAAGTGTATTTTTTCAAAAAATAAATGCATTTGAAAGGCTGGGCAAATACAGTGTGACATAAAATATTGCAATCATTTTATTCTCTAGGGGATAAAAATATATATATATATATATATATAGTGCTTGGGGATTCTAAGTAATTTTCTAGCAAAAAATACAGATTTTTACATGTTAACAACAAATGTCAGATAAAGGACTGCTCTTGAAGTGATGCCCATTTCTTGTGCCAGGTTCTCTTTATATTTTACAGCAGCTCCATTGTTTATGGGAGACGGGTACTCTTCTCTTCTCTTCTCTTCAAAAAATACCTATCAGATGCTGCAGACACTTTTTCTGCCTCCAGTCCCGGTTCACACTATAGCGATGACAACCATCGCATGTGATTCGGAGCGCACTGATCTGAAAATCCCATGCAATTTCTGTGCAATGCAAATTCAGCCATACAGATTAAGTCCCGGTTCACATATATGCGATGCGGGAACCATGCGAATCCACTGCGGGTTCACGCATCGCATTCAACTCGCATGCAGTTCACACTTCCATATGCGAATCGCTGGGGTGTCAATACAAAGTTAACACCCCCAGATAAGTTTGCATATCGCAGTGCAAACTGTCAGTTTGGACGTGAATGGGATCGCATAGATGTGAACACCATGCGATCCGATTCTGGTGCGGACCCAAAAAAGAGTCCTGTGCGTGGTTTGTCCGTATGCGATGCAAATTCAGCCATACAGTCCCATATTACGTACATGACAGACATCTCATGTGATTTCTGTGTGATGCAAATTCAGCCATACAGATTAAGTCCCGGTTCACATATATGCGATGCGGGAAGCCTGTGAATCCACCGTGGGTTCCCGCATCGCACCCAACTCGCAGGCAGTTCACACTGCCATATGCGAATTGCTGGGGGTGTAAATACAAAGTTAGCGACACCCCCAGATCAGTTCACATATCGCAGTGTGAACTGTCAGTTCGGACATGAATCGGATCGCATAGGTGTGGACACCCATGTGATCTGATTCTGGTGCGGACCCAAAAAAGGGTCCTGTGCAAGTTGTCTCCGAATCCGCAAATTCAGCCATAATTCGCATCGCACAGACATCGCATGTGATTTGCAGAGCAGAGCGCTCCGAATTACATGCGATGTCTGACATCGAACATATGTGAACCGGCGCTTAAGCTTTTAAAATAAAAGATCGAAGCTGATTGGTTGCCAGGCACCGTTCTGGTGAATTTCTCAGTGTATAGTCAGCCTATAGTCACACTTGTACGACCTCAGCCATACAGAATTTGCATCGCATGTGATGTTCAGCGCGCTACAAATCACATGCGATGGCTGTCATTTATGTAAAATGGGACTGTGGGGCTGAATTTGCATCGGATTCAGAGATAACTCGCACAGGACCCTTTTTTGGGTCCGCACCAGAATCGGATCGCATGGGTGTTCACATCTATGCGATCCAATTCATGTCCGAACTGACAGCTCACGGTTCACGCATCGCATTCAACTCGCATGCAGTTCACACTGCGATATGCGAACTGATCTGGGGGAGTGGTTAACATTGTATTGACACCCCCAAGTGATTCTCATTTGGCAGAATGAACTGCCTGCGAGTTGAATGCGATGCGTGAACCCGCAGTGGATTCGCAGGGTTCCCACATCGCCTATATGTGAAACGGGACTTAATCTGTATGGCTGAATTTGCATCGCACAGACATTGCATGTGATTTGCAGAGCATAGCGCTCCGAATCACATGCGATGTCTGTCATATTTGTACTATAGGACTGTATGGCTAAATTTGCATCGCATTCGGGCACAACTCGCACAGGGGTCTGCAGCAGAATCGGATCGCATGGGTGTTCACATCTGTGATCCGATTCATGTCCAAATTGACAGCTCACACTGCGATATGCGAACTGATCTGGGGGTGTCGTTAACTTTGTATTGACACCCCAAGCGATTCGCATATGGCAGTGTGAACTGCATGCGAGTTGAATGCGATGCGGTGGATTCGCAGGGTTCCCGCATCGCATATATCAGAACCCGGGGCTTTGGGTGCATTTTATGACCCAGCAGCCCCCCATGCTTTGCTCTGTATACAAACAATGTATCATCTCTCCGGATATAGGAGTTGCCTCTTATTTTGATACACTTAGATTCCTGCTGACGTGTCATAGCGCGATGCGGCCACTAGAGGGCGCGCCCTGTGTTAGTTACAAGAAATTAACCCGATTAATTGAAATGTCCCCACACGTGCAGACCTCGTCCATGGTGGCCAGCGCCGTCTTTAACCTCTTCTCTTCCACCTCCCGTCTTTTAATCCCGCAAAGCCAAGGTGGGGGGAAGATAGAAGCCTGCAAACAACAGCCCCCCATCCGCAGCTGCCAGACATTTGCAGGGTGCTGCTTTTAAATTGCACCTGGAGGGGGCATCGGGGGTGCCAATGGGGCAGATCTGCCCTGGGCTGCATGGGAAAACGTCTCTAGGAGGGGGCTGGTGGGGTGGCCAGCCTGGGGGGGTCGTAGATGGAGGGGAAGATGGGGGAGAAAGGGAAGGAAGAAACACAAGTTGCTGCAAAGAGCTGCTGAGGCTGCTGATGTTCTCAATTCGGTCCGCTCAGCCAGTACAAGAGCAGCAGAGCACCGACTGGTGGTTCAAACAAAGCTTCAGCTTCAGATCAGAACCAGCATCATGTCCCTGCAGCTGGAGGAGAATGTGCCCACCACTGAGGAGGAGGATGAGGATGAGGAGGAGAATGATGATGATGAAGATGAAGAAGAGGAGGAATCTGATACTAAGTCCTCTGGGAAGAGAAGCAAAGCAGCAGGCTCTTCTTCTGGGTCCAAAAAGAAGAACAAGAAGAAGAACCAGCCCGGCAGGTACAGCCAGCTGGTGGTGGACACCATCCGCAAGCTAGGCGAGAGGAACGGCTCATCCCTGGCCAAGATCTACAGCGAGGCCAAGAAGGTGTCCTGGTTCGACCAGCAGAACGGCCGCACCTACCTGAAGTACTCGGTCAAGGCTCTGGTCCAGAACGACACCCTGGTGCAGGTCAAGGGGGTCGGCGCCAACGGTTCCTTCCGACTCAACAAGAAGAAGCTGGAGGGGGGAACCCCCGAGAAGAAGGCAGCCCCTGCCCCCAAGCCCGCCGCCAAGAAAGCGCCTCCTAAAAAGAGCCCCAAAAAGGCCAAGGGGAAGCCCAAGCCTCCTAAGACGCAGAAACCCAAGAAAAGTACTCCCAAGGTGGCGCCGGCCAAGAGCACCAAGAAGAAGGCGGCCGGAGGTGGGGGCAAGAAGGTGAAGAAGGCAGGCAAGCCTAGCAGGGCCAAGGTGCACAAGACTAGGAAGGCATGAGGGGGGCTTCTGGAGAGGACTGGGATCTTTGGGCACCATGAGACTTGTAGTTCTGCAAATCGCTTTATTTTCTGTTTGTGCAATGAAGGATTCTCCCTCCGGGGGCCGATGATCTTTAATACCCCCCGAGGCCCCCGTACGGGAGGGCGAGGAGGTCCAAACGCTTTGTGCTATGGGGGGGGGGGGTCTGATATCGAGACTATGGGTTCTTCAAAGCGGGAGGGCGAGGAGGTCCAAACGCTTCGTGCTATGAGGGGGGGGGGGGGGGGTTCTGATATCGAGACTGAGCCATGTTTTTCAAAGCGGGAGGGCGAGGAGATCCAAACGTTTCCTGCTATGGGGGGGTTCCGATATCGAGACTGAGCCATGTTCTTCTAAGCGGGAGGGCGAGGAGGTCCAAATGTTTCCTTCTATGGGGGGGTTCCGATATCGAGACTGAGCCATGTTCTTCAAAGCGGGAGGGCGAGGAGGTCCAAACGTTTCCTGCTATGGGGGGGTTCCGATATCGAGACTGAGCCATGTTCTTCAAAGTGGGAGGGCGAGGAGGTCCAAACGTTTCCTGCTATGGGGGGGGGGTTCTGATATCGAGACTGAGCCATGTTCTTCAAAGCACATAACTGCCTCCCCTTCGAATCGCAGGCTCACTCCACAAAGCTCCCCGGGAGGATAAGTATCTTTATTTCCAGTGCTGACTGTAATGTTCAAACCTCATTGGACTGACATGAAAATAACTGTCACTTTTATTTGAATGTAACCACCCTTACCTTTGTGTGTTAGCTTTGTGAATTGAGCCTATTGAATCGGTCAGTTCTTCTCTTTAGAATTTTGTAAAAAGCGACCTGCGCTTTTCCTATTGGCTGCCAATGCTGCTGAGCAGGCGTCTCCGTAGCAACGGCGTTGGGAGGGTGGGGCTGAGGTGACAGCTGCCTTGTTGGACTGCAGAGGGGAGGGGGGGTGGAGGGTATTGTGAAGTTCTATTGTTTTCTATGATTTCTTTTTTTTTTTTGTGCCTTTTTTGGGAAACTGAAAAGCCTTGCGGGGACCACGAGATTTTTTTTTTTTTAAATGTTGTGTTGATCGCAATTTATAAGCTTTTTATTTTGCACATCTGTGTGTATTTTTTTATGTGAACAAGACGGTCTTTAATGATATATTATTGTTTTTGGTTACTTTTTATGCTGAATAAAAAAACAATATTGCTACATTGTTGTGATTATTGAGCAGAAAGAAAGAAATTGCAAAACTTCCCAGGGTATATTTATAAAGCAGTGAATCGGGGGGGGGGGGGGGGGGGGGGGGGGGGGGGCGGCTAACATGCCAAACTCCGCCCCCCCCTCAAAATGTATGAGCATTATGTGTGTGATTGGGTACTAATCTGCATGTTCACCCCCCTGAGCCTAAAATCCCCCCCCCCCCCCCAGTACAAATCTGCCTCCTGCTGAAATATTTGCTCCCAGAACAAACTTTGCCCCACCCCCCAGCTCAAATCCTCCCTCTCCCCATATGCCCCCAGCGCATATCCCCTCACCCCCTAAAATAAAAATCAATTCCCCCTCCTAGCACAAGTCTTCTACCCTTCAAGCACAAATCCTCCCCCCACCCCAAAACCCCCCTTCCAGCACAAGAATCCCCTCTCCCATCCCAAATCCTACCCACATATTTCCTCTCCTAGCACAAATCCCAACCCCCCCCCCCCCAAAAAAAAATATTTCCCCTCCACCATATTACTTTTATAGTACAAATCCCCCCTCCTAGCACAAAAATACCCCCCTCCTCCCAGTACAAATCTGCCTCCTGCTGAAATACTTCCTCCCAGAACAAATCTTTGCCCCACCCCCCAGCTCAAATTCTCTCTCTCCCCATATGCCCCCAGCGCAAATCCCCTCACACCCTAAAATAAAAATTTCCCCTCCTAGCACAAATCCTCTCCTCCCCCCACTCCAAAACCCCCCTTCCAGCACAAGAATCCCCTCAACCAAATCCTACGCACAAGTTTCCTCTCCTAGCACAAATTCCCCCCCCCCCCCCAAAAAAAAAGTATTTCCCCTCTACCATATTACTTTTATAGTGCAAATCCCCCCTCCTCCCAGTACAAATCTGCCTCCTGCTGAAATACTTCCTCCCAGAACAAATCTCCCCCCCTCCCCCCAGCTCAAATCCTCCCTCTCCCCATATGCCCCCAGCGCATATCCCCTCACCCCCTAAAATAAAAAACAATTTCCCCTCCTAGCACAAATCCTCTCTTCCCACTCCAAAACCCCCCTTCCAGCACAAGAATCCCAAATCCTACCCACAAATTTCCCCTCCTAGCACAAATCCCACCCCCCCAAAAAAAATATTTCCCCTCTACCATATTACTATCATAGTACAAATCCCCCCTCCTCCCAGTACAAATCTGCCCCCTGCTGAAATACTTCCTCCCAGAACAAATCTTTGACCCACCCCCCAGCTCAAATCCTCCCTCTCCCCATATGCCCCCAGCACATGTCCCGTCACCCCTTAAAATAAAAATCAATTTCCCCTCCTAGCACAAATTTCTACCCTTCAAGGATAAATCCTCTCTCCCCCCCCCCCCCCCCCGTCTTCCAGCACAAGAATCCCCTCCCCAATGTAAAATCCTATCCACAAATTTCCCCTCCTAGCACAAATCAAACCCCCCCCCAAAAGAAATATCTCCTCTCTGCCATATTACTTTAATAGTACAAATCCCCCTCCTCCCAACACAACTCCCCCCCTCTAAATCACCACTCCTAGCACACCTCCCCAAATTTGCCCTCCTAGAACAATTCTTATCCACTGCCACCCCCAAATAGCCTTTCCAACACAAATCCCCTCTTCCCCCAAATCTCCTTGTGGTGCCCCCCCCCCCCACCACCACATAATACCACAGTGCCCTTCTACCCACCCCTTGTCCCTGCCCTGGATCAATGTGTCACCCAAAAAGGGATGCCTTGAGCTCCTCTCTAAATTACGGTGAGCCCCAGTTCACACTGATGGGATGTAAGAAACGCACAGGAATCGCTGCGTTTCTAACATCGCATAGCACTGCATAGCAATCACACTGTTTTCATGCAATCTGCTGCGGGTGTCAATAAAAAGTTAACAACACCCCTAAAATAGATTGCAGAACGCAGTGCGTTTGTCTGAATTAAATCGCATCGGTATGAACGCCCAATGCGATCTGATTTGGATGCGGCAAAAAAAAAGCTGCCTGCATATTTTTTGTGCAGATACGATGCAATTTAAACCATACAAAATGATGGGCTCAAATTGCACCCCACAGAATCGCATGTGATTTGCACAGAAATAGGGTGCAATTTGAGCCATAGAAAATGATGGGTTCAAATCGCAACGCACAGAATCACATTTAATTTGCACAGGAATGTGGTGCGATTTAAGCCATACAAAATAAATGGCACGAATTGCACCACACAGAAGCGCATGTGATTTGCACAGGAATGCAGTGTGATTTGAGCCATAGAAAATGAATGGCTCGAATTGCACTGCACAGAATCGCATGTGATTTGCACAGAAATTGGGTGCGATTTGAGCCATACAAACTGATGGGCTCAACTTGTAACGCACAGAATCGCATGTCAATTGCACAGGGATGGGGTGAGATTTGAGCCATACAAAATGAATGGCTCGAATTGCACCACACAGAATCGCATGTGATTTGCACAGAAATTGGGTGCAATTTGAGCTATACAAAATGATGGGTTCAAACCGCATAGAATCACATGTGAATTGCACAGGAATGTGGTGCGATTTGAGCCATACAAAATGATGGGCTCAACTCATACCGTACAGAATCGCATGCGAATTGCACAGGAATGGGGTGAGATTTGAGCCATACAAAATGATGGGCTCAACTCATACCGCACAGAATCGCATGCGAATTGCACAGGAATAGGGTGTGATCTGAGCCATACAAAATGATGGGCTGAAATCGCACTGCACAGAATCATGTGGTTTGCACAGGAATGCGGTATGATTCCTGTGCATATTACATGCAATGTGACCGTGTGAACCTGAGGTCATGGATTTGCTACTGGTGAATGTTTGGTGAAAGTCGCATCCAGGCCTCACGCACGCCGGACGTTTGCCCAGCTCTTCTGAACGTCTATCCTCCTGGCAGCAGAGTTTTGGCAGAAAAAAACGATTGATGAATGTAAACGCATTTAGGTGCGTCAAACGCCTTAAATATTTATTCTGCCCTTTGAAATGAATTAACGCTTAAGTGCTAAACGCATAAAGCTGCAATGTGCGTTTACAGGCGTCAAGCATTTTTTCTGTCAAAATGCTGCTTCTCCTGGCAACGCTGGCTGGAGGGGGGGGGGGGGTTTATTTGTATGCCTCTAAACGCCCCCAAATGCCTAATGTGCATGGACACACCGGCTACCATGGAGGGGCGTTTACCTTCTGGTCCCTTCCCTCTGGGGGGGGGGGGGGGGGGTCGCTCTTCAGGAGAGCCCCCTCCACCAAGTATTCGGCTGCCCAGAAGATTGGGGTCCGCCCCAATCTTCACACAGCCGACCGTTCTCGCTGGAATGATCACAGAGTGCCTGTGATCCTTCTATATAGAAACACAGGTCTCTATGATCATTTCAAACCCCCCCCCCCCCCCCACAGTTAGAAACACTTCCCTAGGCTCACATTTAACCCCTTGTGACCCACTGGGTTAACCCCTTCCCTGCCAGTGTCATTAGTACAGTAGCAGTGCATATATATAGCACTGATTACTGTAGTAATGTCACTGGTCCCCCCAAAAGTGTCAAAAATGTCAGTCAGGGGTCCGATCTGTCCGCCACAATGTCGCAGTCCTGCAAATAAAAAATCGCAGATCGCCACCATTACTAGTAAAACATTAAAAAAAAAAAAAAAAACAATAAAAATGACATAAATCTTTCCCCTAGTTTGTAGACGCGATAACTTTTGCGCTAACCAATCAAAATACGCTTACTGCGATTTTTTTTTTTTTTACCAAACATGTGTAGCAGAAAACAAATTGGCCTAAAATGTTAACAAAAATGTGATATTAAGTCCCGGTTCACACTAGGGCGACCTGGTCGCCTCACAGGTCGCCGTAGGTCGCCTTCCATAGGGAAGCTGTGGACCCGTTCTAATAGGAGCGACACAAGTCGCTCCGACTTAGAAAAAGGGTCCGGAGCTTCTTTGGGGCGACCAGGAGGCGACCGCCATAGACTTCAATGTTATCAAGTCCGTGGCGGGCGCTCCGAGGTCGCGGCGCGAAGTAGCGTCGCTCGTATGTGAATGGGCACTAAATTTTTTTTTTTTTTGAGAATGTCATATAGCAGAATGTGAAAAATATTATTATTTTTTTTTTTTTTCAGAATTGTCGCTCTTTTTTTGTTTATAGCTCAAGAAAAAAAAAAAAGCTGCACAGGTGATCAAATACCACCAAAAGAAAGCTCTGTTTGTGGGGAAAAAAAGGACATCAATTTTATTTGGGTACAGCGTCGCACGACCGCGCAAATGTCCATTAAAGTAACGCAGTGACGAATCGCAAAAAAGGTTGGTCATTTTTTTCCTTGTTGAATTTTTTTAAAGCCCAACTCCAGAAACAACAAACAAATATTCTCGCAGTGGGGCTCCTCCAGAACTGCAAAGATTAACCACTTTAAGACCGGAAGGATTTGCCCCCTTAATGGCCAGGCCATATTTTGCGATTCGGCCCAGCATTACTTTAACGGACAATTGCGCGGTCGTGCGACGCTGTACCTAAATAAACATTTTTCTTTTTTTTTTTTCGTTTTGGCTGGAGTGGAGAGGGATTTAGAATCCCTGTCGGGTTTATATTGCTGTCTGTGCCCTCATTGGGGAGATTCACCCTCTCTATTTGTCCTGTTTACTATTATCAAGAAGAGTGAAAGTGAAGGAAAATCCCACATTTTTGTTTGCCACCAAAACAGGAATAGAGGGGAAATCTTCCAATGGGGAGACTAGTTCTGGCGACAACCTGGGATTCCCTCACTTTGGAGGGATTTCCTCTCACTTCCTGGTTTGGCTATGGGACAGGAAGTGAAGGGAAATCTCCCCAATGGGACATAGATGGCAAAAAAAAAAAAAAAACCTGACAGGGGTATAACCTTCCCTTACTCTATCCAAAATGAAAAAAAAAAAATAAGAATACTAATAAGTTTTGCCTTTAGTTCTACTTTAACTACTTCTGGGCCGGAAGGATTTGCCCCCTTAATGATCAGGCCACATTTTGCAATTCAACACTGCGTTACTTTAACGGACAATTGCGTGGTCATGCGATGCTGTACCCAAATGATGTCCTTTTTTTTCCCCCACAAATAGAGCTTTCTTTTTGTGGTATTTGATCACCTGTGCGTTTTTTTTTTTTTTTGCGCTATTAACCAAAAAAAGAACGACAATTTTGAAAAAAAAAAAAAACAATATTTTTCACATTCTGCTATATAACATTCCCAAAAAAAAAAAAAAAGTAAAAATCAAAATTTTTAACATTTTAAGCCAATTTGTTTTCTGCTACATATTTTTGGTAAAAAAAAAAAATCGCAATAAGCGTATTTTGATTGGTTTGCGCAAAAGTTATCGCATCTATTAACTACGGGAAAGATTTATGTGATTTTTATTGTTTTTTTTGTTACTAGTAATGGCGGCGATCTGCGATATTTTGCGGAACTTCGACATTGGGGCAGACAGATCGGACTCCTAACTGACATTTTTGAAACTTTTGGGGGGATCAGTGACATTACTACAGTAACCAGTGCTAAAAATATGCATGGTTGCACTTTTTTATCTCAGAATTCTGACTTTTTTTATCTCAGAATTCTGACTTTCAAAAAAGTTGAAGGACGGGGAAGAGGATACAGAAGCAAAAGAATATATATATAGAAGGACAAATAACTCTAGAGAAAAAAAAAAAGATAAAAAGGGAGAAAAAAATAAATAAATAGGGGATGGTGCCATTAATCGGAAGAGCCCTGGGGCCATCATAAACAAAAATTTCAAAGATTTTTTTTTTACAGAATTCTGAGTTTGAAAGTCAGAATTCTATCTCAGAATTGTGACTTTTAATCTCAGAACTATGACCTTTAAACTCAGAATTGTGACTTTTAATCTCAGAACTATGACCTTTAAACTCAGAATTGTGACTTTTAATCTCAGAACTATGACCTTTAAACTCAGAATTGTGACTTTTAATCTCAGAATTCTGATTTTTAATCTCAGAACTCTGATTTTTAATCTCAGAATTATATTTAATACATTTTAGCATAGTCCAAACTTGTAATCTCAGAATTCTGACTTGCAAAGTCAGAATTCTGACTTTTTTATCTCAGAATTCTGACTTTCAAACTCAGAATTTTGACTTTCAAGCTCAGAATTCTGACTTTCAAGCTCAGAATTCTTTAATAAAAAAATTTTTCAAGCTCAGAAATCTTTGAAATTTTTTTTTTTTTTATAATGGCCCCAGGGCTCTTCCATAAATCTGCCATACAGTCCATACCTCTCCATACAATTTTTAATAGGGTTAAAAGCCCGGCACTGTAGGGTGATTGCACTGAAGGACCTCCAACAGACCAGAGTCAGGGTAATGCCCCATACACACGTGCAGATTATCTGCAGACTTTTGTCTGCAGACTTACCAAAACCATATAATATGAGGTCAAACCTAAACACTTTCAATTTGTATGCAATCCGGCAGGCCCTCGCACTACATAGAAAAGGTAAGTCTGCAGACAAAAGTCTGCAGATAATCTGCACGTGTGTATGGGGCATAAGCAATACAGCCTGTTCCTCTAACCCGCCCACCCTGGGCATAATGATCATTTAACCCTTGCAGTGCATGTATGATGGTAGATTTGTTCTAACTCCCGGAGTTGGGCATTAAAAGGAACTCCTCGATCCGCACTTCTGGGAGCTCTTAGAAATATCAATATGAGGAAACGTGTGACCTCCTCCTCCTTCCAGCCTGAGAAGCCTAAACACTATTATGTAGGGGAGGGGGGAGCCCTGGTTCACACTGCCGCAACTTGTCATGCGACTTGAGAGTTCAAAGTGGCATGACAAGTCACATGACTGACACCCGTCCACTGACTATACTACGAGCAGGGGTGGCCCCCCTCAGGTCAGGCCCCTTGACACCAGTGTGAAAAATTATATAATAAAATATAATAGTTGCGCTCAACCAAAAATAAATGGTGATAATAAACAACGGTGCGGGGACAAAATATTAGCAATAAAAAATAGGTTATAAACCCAATGGAATAATCAACAAGTGTTATAAGTGAACCACAAACATATATCAATGCATATGCAGTGCCAAAATTAATAACTTTGGCACTGAATATGCATTGATATATGTTTGTGGTTTACTTCTAACACTTGTTGTTTTTTTTTGGTTGAGCGCAACTATTATATTTTATTATATAATTTTTCAAATATTACGTTTTCACGTTCACGTTGGAGATCCCACAATATATATATATATATATATATATATATATATATATATATACACACGTTATATACTAATTTCACTAATAATTAACTATTTATAAAATACACACTACGGTCCTTTGCGCGGGATTGGTGGTGCTTAACACCATTTTTTTTTCATCCCTTGATACCAGTGCCTGTGCTCACTATACTGCAGTCCCAGGGTCTCCAGTGTCTCCCCTCTCAGTCGGCTTCCCTGGACCTCTGGGTTAAGCTCTGTAACGGAACTGCGACCCACACTGTGCTTGTGGACTTCCGTCAGTATATGGCTTCCTTCAGTCTTGAACATAGATATCAAATATTCCAGCCGCCCCCCCCATACAAAGCTAGCCAACAACTTAGCTTCTACTGTAACCTTCTCTCTTTATTCAACTACACACACAGCTTATATACAGCATGGACATCCCCCTCCTGATCAGAGTACCACACACAGATCAGGGGTTGCCTGATTATATTATCATATGCAGATGCAATTGTATACAGAAATAGAATGAACCTGAACTAATTATCTAGCCATCTGGACAGAAACAATATGTGAGTTCATTAACAATGGGACAGACAGGCTTAAGAGAATCCACATCACACCTCAATACACAGACAATAGGAAAAGTCCACCAGTGGCAGATTGTCCGTCTCTGACATTGAAGTACAATACGCATTATCATAAGTGTAAAAACAGAACCCATTTGAAGCAATCCAAATCATATTCTCAGTGTCCATTAAGCATCTGTCTTTCACTCCCAGTGACGGTGAGTACTGTCACAAGCTCCTCTCAACCGCTCCTCTGGCCCTCAGGATGACCTCCTGTGACCGCATGGCACCTCTACGGAGGAGGAGGCAGCCGCCCCCCTCCCTCTGGGACTCCGCTCACCAGCCAAAGACCCCAAGCACATGTGCTCCTGGCTTTTATACAGTATCCCAGAATGCACCAAGGCGACCTGCCCTCTGCTAATCATCAGGACTGTATCAAAAGCCTATGCACCCATTCGTCAGGTTTCCTCCCACTGTTCAACATGCCTCCCTATTGGACCAGTGTGAAACACTCTCCAGGCTGAATTAATAGCATACTGAGCACAATGAGCAGACCTCACTAACAGATCCTGCCCGCTGGTAGGCAGAGAACAATATAGATTTACCTGCAGCCCCTCTAGTAAGCAGACAGAGCTCAAGCTATACTCTCTCACTAGCACCTACTTAGGAGGGTGCTACATTAATATTAATTAGCAATTAATGTTAGTAAGTAATTAATGTGAAATTAATCCCTATAGGTAGGGATGCATCTGTATCAGGGTCCAACACTAAGCATTTACATGGGTAACGGTACTATACTCGTGCAAATGCTCCGATACCTGAACTGATACTTTCAGGCTCGGTTATTTCATCTGTCAGCGGGATTCACCTGCTGACAGCAGAAAATCTAAAATCTAAACCTAAAATACGTCAGGCTGACACATGGCACATCTGTTTTCCCACTGTCAGATCATTGCTGACGCCCCCCACCCCCTGCTCAGCTGGAAAGGCACAGGTGTCTATGGAACTCCTGGGATCTGCAATGTCAGCCGCTGATCCTTTTTATAGTAACTGATCACTATACATAATGATAGGTGTGTGATTATAAAAACAAGGCACACCTAGGGAAGGTTGTAGAATTGTTCTTAGGGGTTTTTGTTTTTATTTTTTTCAACCTAAGACTTTTTAATTTAATGTCAAACTACCGACATAAACACATGCTGGGCAGTATACACATTCATTGATAGATAGATAGATAGATAGATAGATAGATAGATAGATAGATAGATAGATAGATAGATAGATAGATAGATAGATAGATAGATAGATAGATAGATAGATAGATAGATAGATAGATAGATAGATAGATAGATAGATAGATAGATAGATAGATAGATAGATAGATAGATAGATAGATAGATAATTATGTGCCCAATACTGATAGATTTTTTGCCTGGAAAGATCTGATATTTATGATTGAGATTCTGTAGTCTTGTCTGATAAGTTTGGATTGACCTGCAGTCCTCCCTTCATCTCCCTGATTGCAGATCTCATCCTCAATTATTACAGATCTCACCTCCAATGATTACAAATCTCAGCCTCAATGATTACAGATCTCACTCCCTGATTGTAGCTCTCACCCCAATGATTGCAGCTCTCTCCCCCTTTGATTGCAGATCTTACCCCCCCCCCCCCCCCATGATTGCAGATCTCACCCCCTATGATTGCAGATCTCACCTCCTATGATTGCAGATCTCACCTTCTATGATTGCAGATCTCACCCCCAATGATTGCAGATCTCACCCCCAATGATTGCAGATCTCACCCCCAATGATTGCAGATCTCACCCCCAATGATTGCAGCTTTCATCCCCAATGATTGCAGATCTCACCTCCTATGATTGCAGATCTCACCCCCTATGATTGCAGATCTCACCCCCAATGATTGCAGATCTCACCCCCCCCCTCCCATGATTTCAGTACTCACCCACCCCCTATGATTGCAGATCTCACTCCCTGATTGCAGATCTCACTCCCTATTCCCTATGATTGCAGATCTCACCCCCTATGATTGCAGATCTCACCCCCTATGATTGCAGATCTCACCCCTAATGATTGCAGATCTCACCTCCTATGATTGCAGATCTCACCTCCTATGATTGAAGATCTCACCCCCAATGATTGCAGCTCTCACTCCCTGATTCCAGATCTCACCCCCAATGATTGCAGCTCTCACTCCCTGATTCCAGATCTCACCCCCAATGATTGCAGATCTCACCCCCCCCCCCTCCCATGATTTCAGTACTCACCCACCCCCTATGATTGCAGATCTCACTCCCCGATTGCATATCTCACTCCCTATTCCCTATCATTGCAGATCTCACCCCCTATGATTGCAGATCTCACCCCAATGATTGCAGATCTCACCTCCTATGATTGCAGATTTCACCCCCAATGATTGCAGCTTTCATCCCCAATGATTGCAGCTTTCACCCCCAATGATTGCAGCTTTCATCCCCAATGATTGCAGATCTCACCTCCTATGATTGCAGATCTCACCCCCTATGATTGAAGATCTCACCCCCAATGATTGCAGCTCTCACTCCCTGATTCCAGATCTCACCCCCAATGATTGCAGATCTCACCCCCCCCCTCCCATGATTTCAGTACTCACCCACCCCCTATGATTGCAGATCTCACTCCCCGATTGCATATCTCACTCCCTATTCCCTATCATTGCAGATCTCACCCCCTATGGTTGCAGATCTCACCCCCCAATGATTGCAGATCTCACCTCCTATGATTGCAGATCTCACCCCCAATGATTGCAGCTCTCACCCCCAATGATTGCAGCTCTCACCCCCAATGATTGCAGCTTTCATCCCCAATGATCTATGATTGCAGATCTCACTCCCCGATTGCACATCTCACTCCCTATTCCCTATCATTGCAGATCTCACCCCCAATGATTGCAGATCTCACCCCCTATGATTGCAGATCTCACCCCCAATGATTGCAGCTCTCACTCCCTGATTCCAGATCTCACCCCCAATGATTGCAGATCTCACCCCCTCCCATGATTTCAGTACTCACCCACCCCCTATGATTGCAGATCTCACTCCCTGATTGCTGATCTCACTCCCTATTCCCTATCATTGCAGATGTCACCCCCTATGATTGCAGATCTCACCCCCAATGATTGCAGATCTCACCCCCTCCCATGATTTCAGTATTCACCCACCCCCTATGATTGCAGATCTCACTCCCTGATTGCTGATCTCACTCCCTATTCCCTATGATTGCAGATCTCACTCCCTATCATTGCAGATCTCATGCAGGATCCATGTAATACAAAGTATCTCCTCAGTGATCTCCTCCTCAGTATTGGATACATTGACCACTTTGGACGTAATAAACAATTCTTCCCAGCTGTAGAATTTGTATTGCTGATTTCCAGAACCCCATTGCAGTGCCAGGTGTACCCCCACCCCCCACTCCCAGTGCCAGCATCACCATCTCCCTCCAGCTCCAGGATCACGTGAGGGGCGCTCTGTGTTATTTCCTCCAAATTAAACCCCTCACATCTCCCCTCCCCCACCACCTAGAGACCCCAAATAAAATGTACCACCTCCGTCAGAACCCCCTCTCCCCCTTCCGACACCCCCCATCCCCCACCCCGACCCCCTTCCCCTCCAAAACCGGCCACGAACAGACCGCCTCCCCGCCGCTAGGGCTACGGCGGCCAGGGGTGCACCTAAGAATCCGCCGATTTCAGGCTGAATTCCACCGAGAAGAGTCGGGTTTTCGAGGGGGATCGGTAGACGGGGGTCTGGAGGTGGGTGGGGGGCGGTGGTCCCGGTGTCGGGGGTTGCGGGGGTGCGGGAAACGGAGGGGGAAGGCGGGGGAGAAAACACAAGTCGGCGGCGGACGGGGGCTGGGAGCTGTTGTTGTTCTCAACGTGGTCCGCTCGGCGTGTATTAAAAAAAAGGGCGGAGCGCTGCAGCTGCGTGTCAGTCTGCTGCGGAGAGCCCGAGAGAGCGGAGCGAGCCGAGAAGCTAAGCGGAGATAGCCGGGAGTCAGAGCGGAGACCGCCGAGACCCCAAGCGGAGGCAGCGCGGAGGCAGCCGAGACCTAAGCGGAGACAGCCCGGAGCTCAGAGCGGAGAGAGCTGAGACCTAAGCGGAGGCAGCCCGGGAGTCAGAGCGGAGAGAGCCGAAAGGTCAGAGCGTATAGAGCCGAGCCCAGAGCCCGCCGCTAGCCATGGCACAGACCGAGGTCGCCCCCGCCGCCACCAGCAAGCAGGCCAAGTCCGCCTCTTCACCCGCTAAGAAGTCCGGCAAGAAGAAGAAGAATCAGCCCGGCAAGTACAGCCAGCTGGTGGTGGACACCATCCGCAAACTAGGCGAGAGGAACGGCTCATCCCTGGCCAAGATCTACGGCGAGGCCAAGAAGGTGTCCTGGTTCGACCAGCAGAACGGCCGCACCTACCTGAAATACTCGGTGAAGGCTCTGGTCCAGAATGACACCCTCCTCCAGGTGAAGGGGGTCGGCGCCAATGGCAGCTTCCGCCTCAATAAGAAGAAGCTGGAGGGGCTGGCGGTACCCAAGAAAGCCGCCAAGCCTGTGGCCAAGAAGCCGGCCAGCACCCCCAAGAAGAGCGTGAAGAAGGCCAAGCCTGCGGCCAAGAAAGCCAGCCCTAAGCCCGCCGCCAAGAGCGCCAAGAAGTCCCCCAGTAAGGCGGTGAAGAAGGCGGCCAAGCCCAAGGCGCTGAAATCCAAGAAGGCGAAATAAATAAACTTTATTCTTGGGACTAAAAAGACTTTATTATCTCTTAGGCGAGAACTTTATCGTCCATTTTTTTTTTTCATCCTTTTTTTATTTTTCTTTATCGTCCCAATTTTTTTTTTTTATGTATCGTCCCAATTTTTTTTTTTTTTTTTCTTGTCCAATTTTTTTTCCCCTTTTTATCATCCAATTTTTTTTTTCATCCTTTTTATTTTTTTCTTTATAAGGAAGGTTGAAGATTCCTTTAGCACTTGTTTTGGCGCAGCATGTGAGTGCAATCCCTGCGGAAAGGGTTAACCTGCTGCCGCTTCTCATCTTTTCTTTACGTTCCAATGTAACGTTCCATGGAAGCCGCCAGCGCGCTTCTTTCTTTTTTCTTTGATCGTGCATGGCTTGTGTTTTCTGTATATAACCGTGCTTGGTAGATTTTTTTTCGTTTTTGTACCAAGATTGTTTTTGTATAAATAAAAAAGAGATTTTGTTTTTGTATAAAGGTTTGTGGTTATTGAGTATCGGGGGAGGGGGAGAAATGCTCACTGAGGCCTCGTTCACATAGGGGGCGACGCTACTTCGCACCGCGACCTCGGAGTGGCCGCCACGGACTTCATGACATTGAAGTCTATGGCAGTCGCCCCAAAGAAGCTCCGGACCCTTTTTCTAAGTTGGAGCGACTTGTGTCGCTCCTATTAGAACGGGTCCGCAGCTTCCCTATGTGAGGCGACCAGGTCGCCCTAGTGTGAACGGGGACTGACAGGTGGGTGATTGCAGATGTTATGGTTTGTAGTTCAGCAGAACATCTAATGGGCCATACACACTATAAGATTTTCTGAAGACTTAACCAAAACCATATAATATGAGGTCAAACCTAAACACTTTCAATTTGTATGCAATCTGGCAGGCCCTTGCACTACATAGAAAAGGTAAATCTGAAGGAGTAAGTCTTCAGAAAATCTTATAGTGTGTATGGGCCATTCATGTTCATTTGTTGTACAATTTTGTTAGATTTACCACATAATGAGGTTAAATGCTACATAATTGAAGGTAAATTTCAAGAAAATTGTATCATGTATGACCAGGCTAAATGTGACATGAAAGGTAGCCTTTGGGGTTTACGGTTAAGCCTGGTTACATAGCAACGAGAAGTTCAAAAATGGTTTGACATAGGGTGCAGCAGCGATTCACTAATGTAATCTAAAAGTTTGGGTTTTTGGGGATGTTTGCTTTTTCACACTTGTTACTTGGGAATGCAATGAGTGCCATTCATATCTGCAATATTTTTATGCATCTTGAGGTCCATACCCCTCAAGGTTACACAGACATTGCTTCAAAGTTGCATGAAGTGTGAAAGGAGATTTAACTATTAAACAAATCCTGATATAAGATGCAAAAATTTTGAGCATTCTTAATATTTTGGGGGTGGGAGGGGGTTAAGAAAATGTGATGCGGTATTTGCAGCCATTTACTAGTGTAAGTTCCAATTCACATATATGCGATGCAAGCGCCCTGTGAATCCACTGCAAGTTTCTGCTTCACTTTCAACTAAGGCAGTTCACACTGCCTTATGCGAATTGCTGGAGGTGTCAATACAAAGTTAATGACACCCCCAGATCATATCGCAGTGCCAACTATCAATTCAGACAGGAATCAGATCCAATGGGTGTGATTGCAACCCAAAAAAAGGTCCTGTGTGAGTTGTGTCCAAATCCGATGCAAATTCAGCCGTACATTCTGTATGGCTGAATTTGCATCGTATTTGATTTCACATGCAATATCTGTAATTGAATTTATGTAAACCAGAGCTTAGTTGTAATGGTGTTGATCTAGGTATGAGATGAGGGTATTGCTCAGAAGTGCTACTCCTGCATATTCATCACCTTCATATCTTATCAAGATCCGGAGTATACAAGTTTATCCTTCTAAATTGCAGCAGCACCGCCAAAACATTGTTTTTGAGCTTGTTGGGATGATATGCTACACCCCCTTACTAACCAACAAGAAACTGAAAATATGGCTGTCATGGAGTTCTGTAGTTACTCTACAAATGTACCCTGTAACATATGGGAAAGGAGGGGGATTTGCTATTACTGCTGGCAACACCCCCATAACAGCCATATTTTTTTAGCTCCTTGTTGCTATGGGGTGACTCTGGAAAAATATTGGGGGGGTAGCACTTGCGATAAAGTGCTATACCCTCTTCCCAACCAAGAAATCTCCCCCCATATATATTACCAAAATCCTAAATGTTAGTTACCCAATGAGAACCACTGAGCTCCTTGTTGCTATGGGGTGCTGCACCCTCTTACTAAGAAGCTCAAAATATAGTTGTCATGGGGTGATGCAGTCATTTACCAATGTCAGTTGTAGTTTGGATAAGTAAAATATGTTTTTTTTTTTTTTTTTGGGGGGGGGGGGTAGAACTTGTGAAGTGCTAAACCCTTTTCGCAACTAAGAATCTCCCCCATATATCTTACCAAGATCCAAAATGTTGGTTAGCCAATAACAACCACTGAGCTCCTTGTTGCTTTGGGGATCTGCACCCTCTTACTAACCAACAAGAAGATCAAAAATATAATTATAATGGGGTCATTTACTAGGGTAAGCTGTACTAGTTTGGATGTTGGTATGGTAGGTGGGGGGTCTTGCTAAGAAGTGCTGCACCCCCATATCATGCCAAGATGGAAAATGTTACAGCTTACACTCAGGCAACATCCCATGACAACCATGTTTGAGCTTCTTGTTGAGTTGATGTGCTGCACCCTCTTCAGCCTTCAGCAAGAAGTTCACACATATACGTAGTTATGGGTTCTGCGGTCATTTACATATGTAAAGGGTTATATTTTACATCTTTGTTAGTTATGAAGGGGGGGTCTTGCTCTAAGTTGCTGCAGCCTATTACCAACCAAGATAACCACCCCCACACCTTACCAAGAGCCAAATTATTACCTCCTGCCTTAGTAACTTACTGTAGCAACCACATTTTTAAGCTTCCTGTTGCTACTAAGCACTACAACTCCTTACTCACCACCAAGAAGCTCAAAAATGTTGTTCTGGCTCTTTCACACGGTCCGCCTCCGTAGGCGGATCCGTGCTGCTCAGCGGGTATCGATCCGCGATCCCCACTGACGGGGCGGATGACAGCTCCGTCTCCGCTTGCAGTGCGGAGAGGGAGGTGTCACAGCCCCCGCTGCTCTCTATGGGGAATCGGATGAGAGCGGACCGCCTGTCCGCTCTCATCTGATCCGATCCCCAGGATGGATGGAAAATAGGGTTTCCATCCGTCCGGATTTCACGGACAGGATCGGATGCGGATGGCAGCGGGTGTCAGCGGACATGTCACCGCTGACATCCGCTGCTCCATAGAGCTGCATGGAGCATCCAATCAGATCCGCCTAAAAAACTGACAGGCAGATCTGATCGGACCGCCCGTGGGAAAGAGCCCTTACGGGGTAAGCTAATAGGGGTCTGGTCAGTGGCGGCACATCCATTAGGGGCGTTGACCCCTATCCATGTATCTGGCCCCCTAATCTACATGCAGGGCGCCGGATGCATGGAGTTCAATGGGGGATTTTTTTTTTAAGCACTTGATTAGAGCCAGAGGCTCTAATTGGCTTAAAAAAAAAAGGGTGAACTCGGGGCGCAGAGAACTGCACCATGAGCCCACCCAGTTGTGTGACAATAGCGAATGAATATTTGCTATTGTCACACAGATTCTCCTCCTGGCCAACCAGGAAGCAGGTCCTGAGACCTGTTTTCCAATTGGCCGAAAGGAGAAGCCACCCTATTGGAGGAGGGAGGAGGCGTAGGGGAAGCCTGACCACCAAATGGGGAAAGTCGCCGCCTCCACATGTCAGTCCAGGGGTAGCACAGGGTGAGTGAAGTGGCGACCGGGGGGTGTATGGGGTGCGGGCTGGTGTGGTCCGTGGTCAGGTCTGTCTCCACCACTGGGTCTGGTCATCCACTATCAACAATGGATGAAAGAGAGCCTGCCTGTCTTTTATACTATTGGAATAGATTGTTTAGGTTTCTCCTTATATAACATTTAAAGGAGATTGTAGAATCAACACATCTGTGCAAAAAGAGGACCTACCTAAACTAGCCAATCAGGCAGACATAGTTGTTGGTGGATCGTAGCCCACATTCACACTTGTGTATTATGTGAATATGCACATACCACGTGTTGTGCCTGCGCTGCCTGTTAGGTCACTTTCACACTTGTGCAACCTAAAAGTCGCACGATTTTGACTGGACTTGAAGCAATGCCTCTGTAATCTTGAGGTCTCTGGACCTCAAAAGGTATCAAAGTCGGACAAAAGCAGTGCAGGGACTACTTCAAAGTCATTGCAACTTGAAGTTGCACAGATATAAACAGTACTTCTTGGAAATCATGGAGTACGACTTGTCATGCGACTTTGCAGTCTCAAATCGCACAAGTGTAAAAGGGGCTTAGGCCTCATTCACACCGGGTGTATCCTGTGTGAGGACGTTGTATACCCGCACAGTGATATACAGGTGTTCTGTGCAGCCCCATTGATGTCTATTGGGATGAAGCCGCTTCATGGACACAGCCAGTGCTCCCAATATGACATCCATGCAGGTACTCGGCCCCCCAATGTAGAGAAGACCCTGCACCCGCACAGAATGGGGCCTTACTGGTGATCGCACCCCAAATGTGACAAGAAAGAAGCACAAAGCTTCAAAAGATCCATGAGTTTGTCATGTATAGCAGTGGTCCTCAACTCCGGTCCTCAGGGCCCACTAACAGGCCAGATTTTAAGTATTACCTTCGGGAGATGCAGACTAGAGTACTGCAATCACTGAGCAGCAAATGATATCACCTGGGATGTATTTCAGTTATCTTGCAAACCTGGCCTGTTAGTGGGCCCTGAGGACCACTGATGTATAGGATACCCCATTATAAAAACACATGTGCCATGCCTGAGTGTGAATGGGGGCTCAGTCCCGGTTCACACTATAGCGATGACAGACATTGCATGCGATTCGGAGCGCACTACTTTGCAAATCACATGCGATGTCTGTGCGATGGGAATTCAGCATTACAGTTTGTATGGCTGAATTTGTATCGCATTCAGACAACTCGCACAGGACCCTTTTTTGGGTCCTTAGCAGAATCACATCGCATTGGGTGTTCACACCAATGCGATCCAATTCATGTCCAAACTGACAGTTCACACTGCGATATGCAAACTGATCTGGGGGTGTTGTTAACTTTGTATTGACACCCCCAGCGTATCACATATGGCAATGTGAACTACCTGTGATTTGAATGCAATGCGGCAACCCGCAGTGGATTCGCAGGGTTCCCGCATCGCATATATGTGAATCGCCACTAATGGGAGATTGTAAAATGCGTGGTGAGCCTTAAGGCCCCTTTCACACTTGTGAGACTTGGGACTGCAAAGTCGCATGACAAGTCGTACTCCATGATTTCCAATGAGTACCGTTCATATCTGTGCGACTTCAAGTCACAGCAACTTCAAAGTAATCCCTGCACTACTTTGGTCCGACTTTGCTGCGACTTGAGGTCCATAGACCTCAGGATTACACAGGCAGTGCTTCAAGTCGCGGCAAAGTCGTACAAGTGTGATTATAGGCTGACTATACACTGAGAAATTCATCAGAACTGGAGCAGCTGTGCCTGGCAACCAATCAGCTTCAATCATTTATTATGAAAGCGAACAAGCTGAAGATAGAAGCTGATTGGTTGCCAGGCACAGCTGCACCAGTTTCAATAATCCCTCCTCCCCCCCCCCCTCTAATCTGTATACTCTTTTTTTCTATCTAGCATCAGCTATACAGTGCAGGAGCCTAGATACTAGCTGATTGGATGGTACAGGTTTTGGTACAACAGGGTGCAGGTCCTTGGGTAGGGGGGAGGGGTCATGGCTTTATGGTCAGGTTCTCCCCCTTCCATGCGGTCTTCATTCCAGGGAGTCACACCTTGTACTTGGGTGGGCCTTGCTTTGCTAAGTCCACCTGGTGGACCATAAGTGCCCCAGACCCCGTCAGAATTCCTGCACCCTGAGGGATCGGGGCCCTTTCTCTTCGGAGGAGAACTATCGGTCACCCTGTGCACCTGTTGTGCGCTCACTTGTTCTTTTTGCACCTGGCGTTAGTTTCGGGTGTCCTCCCTGCACCACAGAGCTTAAGGAAAATAAATCTAAAGAGATAATACAACGTTTGCAGGATTGCCAGATTTTAAATTCCTGATCTGTAGCTTTAAGCGCCAAAACAGCTTTGGACCGTTATTTGGTGCTGAAATCTGTTGTGTGCAGACAATGCTGGGCCTGCAGGGGGAGCTGTTCCCTGTCAGTGCAGGCTTTAACCCATGAGGTGTACAAAGCCACAACTCATATCAACACAGCTGTACAATATATAGAAGATCATACCACTAAAGCCTATCACTGCGGGGGGAGAATACATCTGGGACCTCCAGCTCTGCACTCCACAATCCCATACATTGCATTGATGAAGCAGAGATTACATCTGTGTGGCAGGAAAGGGGTTAACCAAATTTGCAGGATGGAGATTGGATGACTCACCCAGAATGGGCGGTCAGAGGCGGTACCGTAATAAAGTAGGTGGGGCAGAGAAGTGATTATATAACAAGCTGCGCAGATTGGGAAGAATAATAAATATAAAAGTGCTGACACGGTGTCACTGATATCAGCCAATCAGGTTCCAGCTGTCACTGTGTCAGGAGCAAATTAGGAAATCCAGAAAACTATTTAAAGGGGGGAAAAAAGAAAAAGTATTTCTTGAGTTCAGATGGGGAGTAGGTGTTACAATGTTGTCAGTGTAAGTGGGTGTGGCCAGTGTGAATAGAAAATGCCCTGCGAGTAAACAAAGTCCCATCACTGGTGTCAAAATATATATTTTTTTTTTCAGAATTTCGCTTTTTTGTTTACAGCGCAAAAAATAAAAATCGCACAGGTGATGAAATACCACCAAAGAAAGCTCTTATTGTGGGAAAAAAGAGCATCAATTTTATTTGGGTACAGCGTCGCACGATTGCGCAATTCTCTGTTAAATTAACGCAGTGCCGAATCGCAGAAAGTCTCCTTGGTGTAGGGACGCCACTACCGTGCATTCAAAACTTCTGCACCCACACAAAGTGGTTCAGAGCCTTGAGGTCCAGGATTGGACGTACTTTGCCTTCTCTTCTGGGCACAGTGAATAGGTTTGAAGAGAACCCCTGAAAACGTTCCCGAGAGGGAACCGGCATAATCAACCCTTTGCGATAGCAGATCTTGTTTCTGCCTCTCGTAGATCCCTTACTGATCTGGAGATAGACGTAGATTGGACGGTAAGAACCTGTCGGACGGTCGAGACCTGTGTTCGATCCTGTAAGCCGATCAGATCAGTTTGTGGACCCATTTGTCCTGAATCAAGGAAGTCCATGGTTCCAGACAGAAGCAAAGACGTCCCCCCACCCCAGATAAGGGTGAGGGCATCCCTTCATGCAGACAGGGATTCGTCTGCAGGTCTGGATTGGCCTGCTCTCGGCTTACCCAACCATGTTTTCTTGGTACCCCCTGAAGACCTAAATGGCTTAGATCCTTTCTCCTGCATGCCGGAGGCATGAAAGGGTCACCTGTGGGTTGTAAAATAAGGCCCCCCGTCTATTAAGCAGTGTCTTGCCCTTGGCGGATTGAGGAAGAAGAGTATTCTTCCCACCTGTGAGTCCTTTGATTAGTTCATCCAATGAGGATCCAAACAAATGGTCCCCCGTAAAGGAGAGATCTGATAGAGCCTTTTTTGAAGCCTGATCCGTAGACCAGCTTTTCAGCCACACCATGCGACTAATAGCTACCCCCACCGCGGACACTCTGGCAACAAGAGGTGACGCATCACATATAAATAGTAGGGCTTGGACCATTTGGTCCGTTAGCTTTGTCAGGCCCAGGGAGAGCCGTTCTGTTTCTAAGTCACTTTTTATTAACTTTGCCAATTCCGTTATGGTCTGGGACACCAGATTGATCACAAAGATCGGTTTAAGTATTGAGCCCGCTATCACATGTAAGTGGCAGGACAAAGACTCAATCCGTCTATCCACAGGGTCTGTAAAGACTGGGGACTCTTCGACCGGGACCACAGTAGATTTGTTCAATCTGGTGACCAGATGGTCCACCTTCAGTGGAAGGGTCCATTTTGCAAATACCGCGTCCGCGAATGGGTAGCGCCTTTTAAAGCCATTCGGCCCCACTAATATCTGTTTGAGGCGCCCCCAATGTTCAGTGACAATTTTGTCAAAAAGTTCCCGGAAAAGGGAAAACCTTGCCCGAGTTCTGGGATTTGCGAATGCCAAATGACACCTGCGTCCCTGATGCTGCAGAATCATCCGCCATTTTTAGAGTTCCCCGCACTGACACTATAAGTGCCTCCGCCAGCGTGCTTTCCTACATGGCTGCAGATGAGGAAATGCCGTTCACGCCATCAGAGTGCGATGACGCAGATCCCTCAGGGTGACAGGCGTCCGCGGCGGCTATATCTACCTCAGAATCTGAGGATACAGGAGAGGCAGGGGAGGGCATAGGGCACTTTTTACTAGTGGTATTTTTTAAAACCAAATCCACTTTTGACACCAGGTTTTCCAAAACCGCCGTGACGCAGTGTCACTGCACCAGTGGTACTACAAGTCCCAGCCACTAGCACTACCGATAGCAGAGTGAGCGAGAGATACCTACAGGGACCCCAACAGACATACCACCATTCGATCTGGAGAACAGGATCGGTCTGCTGTGTATAGAAACAATCTTTACAGGAAGAAGAAGTACCTGGGTCATTTACTAGAATAAAAGCCTTGCAGCTTCCTTCTGTCCAGTGATCGCTGACCCAGAGAAAATGGCAGCCCACTGCATTCTTATGGGGAAACCACAAAAACATGGCCACCCATGCATTTCAATGGGAAATTCTGTAAAATAAGGCTGAACGATTCTACAGCAAAATGGTGGCCCCCACGGCGCGCCATGGGGTCTCCAGGACCCCCTAAGGTGTCCAAACGATTAGTGGAATTGGGGGGACCCCGCAAGGACCCCCATCAGGATTAACACCCCCCAGCGGATCCGCTATAGCGGCATCGGCGCTTCAACCCCCCCGAGGACCCCTGTTGCTGACTGGGATAGGGACCTTTGTGATAGTGGGGAGGGAAGCCTTAGGGGAGCCTGGTGCATGCCGAGAGGCCAGGGGAAGTGAGGGCTACCCGAGGGTCTAACCTTCCCAGGGAGGGGTCCATGTCTGCCCCGAGACCGCTAGGGCTATGGGGGGACACTACTCAACATACCAATGACAGCGGATAGGCGCCACTCCGGACAGACTACCCCTCCACTCAGGGTGGGGGTGCTGCCGGCCAAGGGGTATGCTGCGACTCAGGCTGGACCAGGTCGTGTGCGTCACAGCGAGGTGTTTCACTTGTGGGCCAGCCCCGTTCCATTGGGGTTCTGTCGTGGTGAGGCCTAGTGCTGGGCTATAACCTGCACACGCTCACTGGCCGGGCTGGGAGACCTTAAGGATCTAGGATATTCAGTCCGAAACCCAGTCCGGCTGTTGATTGCAGTTCTCTCAGGAACATAACTAGATAAAAAATATTTTTTTTTATAACAAAGGTTCCCTTAAAATAAAAAAGACAAGCTAAGACCGAAGTCCCAGCCAGGAACTAGGTCCTACTCCTAAACTAGACAAAAACAAACTGAGTTCTATAGCAGAGTGAGTGGGTGTATGCCTGCAGGGACTGTCCCATAGGTGTGGTAAAGATTTTTCCTGCCTAGTGTCCTAATCCTGTAGAGGGCAGCATAACCCAATGGTCAAGAAGAATATGGAGCTGCATCTGTCAATGAATGATAGAGAAAACATTTTTTTTAAAGCGCCCCGTCCCTGCGTGCAGTAGTGAACGCATATATAGGTCACGCCCACATATGTAAACGGTGTTTGCACCACATGTGAGGTATCGCCACGAACCTCAGAGCGAGAGCAATAATTCTAGCACTAGACCTCCTCTGTAACTCTAAAATGGTAACATGTAACAATTTTATATATAATGTTTGGGTATTCTAAGTAATTGTCTAGCAAAATAAATACTGATTTTAACTCGACTTTAAAGTGGAGTTCCACTCAAAAAGTGGAACTTTCTCTTATCTGTCTCCTCCCCCCCTCCGTTGCCACATTTGGCACCTTTCGGGGGGGAGCGGGTACCTGTTTTTGACAGGTACCCTCTCCCCACTTCCATCGGACCTCACCGCAGTGCCCATCAGTGCCACCTACCAGTGCCATCTGCCAGTGCCCACTAGTGCCACCTACCAGTACCCACCAGTGTCCACCAGCACCACCTATCAGTGCTCACCAGTGCCTCTTATCAGTGCCAATCAGTGCCCCATCATAAGTGTCACCTACCAATGCCTATCATTGCCCATCAGTGCTGCCTATTAGTGCCCTTCAGCACCACCTACCAGTGCCCTGAAGTGCTGCCCATCAGTGCCACCTATCAGTGCTGCCTTATTAGTGCCGCCTTATTAGTGCCCATCAGTGTCGCCTATAAATGCCAACCAGTGCAGCCTATCAGTGCCCACCAGTGCAGCCTATCAGTGCCTATTAGGGCCCATCAGTGCCACCTCATCAGCGCACATCAATGAAGGAGAAAAATTACCTGTTTGCAAAATTTTATAACAAACTATAAAATCTGTTTTTTTTTTTTTTTTCAAAATGTTCGGGCTTTTTTTTGTTTGTTCAGCAAAAAATAAAAACCCCAGAAGTGATTAAATACCACCAAAAGAAAGCTCTATTTATTTGAATAAAAATTTCATTTGGGTACAGTGTTGCATGGCCTGGCCAGGAGGGGGGGTATAAGTGCCCAGTAGGCAAGTGGTTAACCGCTTGCCGACCGCCGCACGACTATTTACGTCGGCGGTCAGCCCCTCACAGGCAGAGCGACGTAGTACTACGTCACTAGCCTGTGAGGGTCTAGGGAGCGAGCGTGTGCCCCCGGTCACGGACCCCCCCCGCGCGTGTGATCGGCGGACCCGATGTCCGCCAGTCACTCGGCGATCATCGGTGCAGAGGCAGGCAGCTAGTGTAAACAAGCCGCCTGTCATTCTCCCCTGTGTATGAATGGTGATCATACAGTTCTACTATGTAGGACCGTTGATCACTGTTCCTACACCTCAAGACACAGCCAATCACAGTTAGAATCACGCCCCTAGGGACACACATAACCCCTCCCTCTCAAAAAAAAGTTAACCCTTTCACTGCCAGTGTAATTTTACAGTAACAGTGCATATGTATAGCACTGATTACTGTAGAAATGTCACTGGTAACCCCAAAAGTGTCAAAAATGTCAGTCAAGGGTCCGATCTGTCCGCCGCAATGTCGCAGTACCGCAAAAAAAAAAAAAAAAAAAAAAAAAAAAAAAAATCGCAGATCGCCACCATTACGCGTTAAAAAAAACAAAAATGACAAAAAGCTTTCCCTTTGTTAGTAAACGCGATAACTTTTGCGCAAACCAATCAAAATATGCTTTTTGCGATTTTTTTTACCAAACATATGTAACATAAAACAAATTGTCCGAAAATGTTAAAAAAATTTGATTTTTACTTTTTTTTTTTTTTGGGGGGGAATTTCATATAAAAAAATGTGAAAAATATTGTTATTTTTGCAAAATTGACGTTCTTTTTTTGTTTATAGCGCATGATCAAAAAAAAAAAAAATCGCACAGGTGATCAAATACCACCAAAAGAAAGCTCTGCTTGTGGGAAAAAAAGGACGTCAAAGTCGTTTAGGTACAGCGTCGCACGACCGCGCAATTGTCCGTTAAAGTCACGCAGTGCCGAATCGCAAAATAGGCCCTGGTCAGGAAGGGGGTAAAATCTTCCGGGGCTTAAGTGGTTAAATCAGAAAACAGCTAGCTCATCAAGTGGGTATACGATAACAAGGTAAAGAAACAAGAGGCTCAGATAAAAGTGGGGATACAATGTTTACTGACACTTTGAAATAGAAAAATACATTTTATAATAAGAAACAACATTGTACATCAATAAAGTGCTTCTACAGACAAGTAAAAAAAAGGAATAAACACAGAAGAGTAACAATGTATTGTAGTCAATGTCGGCGAAGCGGTCCAGGTAATCTATGAATAGAGACATCGGTACTACGCAGAGCTCGGCGTTCGGAGCAATAAGCCGTTTTCTATCATTCATAGAGGGCGCCGACAAACCTAAGTTAAGGCTTTGTGGTCAGGGAGGTAAAATAGTCACTTCATCCATGGTTTTACCACCCCGACTGCCTTCCCTCCCTACCTAACATGGTGGCCAGAGAGGGAGGTAACAAGCTGTGACCACAGGTACAAATAAACGCAGCACCTTCAAGTGAATGGAGTCCCAACTGGGTGGACTTGTTTAAATTTGCAGCTGTCACCCCTCTGAAAAGTAATTAACAGTGGGTTGCTTTTCAGAAGGCATTGGACAGATGTTGATATGTCGCCTACGCACCATATGTTAACCCTTGAAAGTCTGCGGCACAGCACGCACAACCACGTGCGTTACAAGCGGTTGTGGCACAGCTCCTTCACTTTAATTTGGTGGACAGGACTGTCGCCAAACAGGACCCGTGATATAAATTTTGCCAAAGCCGTGAACCAATGCGGCTGCAGCATGTACACCACCGCCAGGCGCCATGTTAGGCTCAGGTGGGCGGTCAAACGGTGAAAAAGCCATCACTTGTCTCCACCCCCTTGGCTGGTAATTATACACAATGTCCGGTAATTGCTGATTATTTTATTTTTAATTTGCTCTCTACACTGAGTCCCGGCTCACACTATAGTGATGACAGGCATCGCATGGGATTCGGAGCGCTCTGCGCTGAAAATCACATGCGATGTCAGTGCGATGCAAATTCAGCCATACAGATTGTATACAGATTGTATGGCTGAATTCGCATTGCATTGGGACACAACTCACACAGGACCCTTTTTTGGGTCCGCAGCAGAATCGGATGGCATGGGTGTTCACACCAATGCGATCCCCGCTTCATGTCCGAACTGACAGTTCGCACTGTGATATTCGAACTGATCTGGGGGTGTCATTAACTTTGTATTGACACCCCAGCGATTGGCATATGGCAGTGTGAACTGCCTGCGATTTGAGTGCGATGCGGGAACCCCACAGTGGATTCGCAGGGTTCCCGCATCGTATATGTGTGAACTGTCACTGAAGGCTGCTACTCACTTCCCTGCAACTAAGAGATCCTTCCTCCAAGCAAAGCATTTTATAATGCTCGTGTTTTTGTAACCCAGAAAGAAAAGTCACCCTATCTCACAGAACTTCATCCTTCAAGCAGCCCATCCATGGGTAAAAAAAACTAGTGATCGATCGCTATTGGTTTTTCGTTGCCGAAATATTAGTATTGGCCGATATTTTCGTACATTTAAACTTTTTTTTTTCTTTGACAGGTACTTTTGTGGAGGGATCTGGGGGTCTAAAAGACCCCCAAACCCCTCCTCTGCACTTAAAAGCATTGAAAACGCCAAGTTTAGCTGTTTTGAATGCTGTCATTTTTTTTAATCTGGCGCCGAGTACCCGGAAGTGAGGTCATGACATCACTTCTCGGTTCTTGCACGGAGACCCGTTAAGAGCCGAATGCGGCTTTAACTGGGTTTTCGGGGGCCGTGCAGGCTGGTTGCCCGGGTCTCCCAGTGGGACCGGAGACCTGGGCGAGCCATGGAAGGTGGTGGGAGGGGGTGTCCCCTCCTGCTCCTTGTAATGACAGCTGAGCGGCTTCTAAGCTGCATCAGTTGTCATTACAACACAGCTGACCGTCGGCTATGGACGCCGGTACCGGGGTGATGCCTCTAGCTGTAGGCATCACTCCGGTACAAGCACTTTCCCAAAATATCGGCAACCTCAGGGGCCGATTCCGATATATCGGGGAAAGTGCATATCGGCCCCCGATATAACGAAAAACCAAACAGTTCCACTGGATTTCACATCATCTAATCTTGAGTGGCTGAAGTTCTCCTTTAGGTAGGTTTCATTATAGTGGGGGAGGGTTAGAGGCCCCTGCAAGGTTTCTCATTGCAGACTGTGTACCTGATGGGGAGATCTAACCCCATGTATCTGTCCTGGGGACCAGGATGAGCTGAGCTGCTGAGTCACTGCTAGGGGAGGGCACCATGAACGGCAGAGCTGTTGAGTCACTTCTGGGGGGGGGGGGGGCACCAGGATTGGCTGAGCTGCTGAGTTACTGCTAGTGGAGGGAGTCAGGATGAGCTGAGCTGCTGATTCATTGTTGGGAGGATGCAGCAAGTGACTGCTGGAAGAGGAGAGGTGAGCTACTGAGTGACTGCTGTGAGTGGAGAGCTGAGCTGCTGAGTGACTGCTGGGAGGTTGGAGCAGAGCTGCTGTTGGAATGACTGAACTTCCAGATTCAGAAAGGTTTCCTTTAATATGAGATACATCATAATACTGCTAAAAAGTAAAATACCCAACCAAATCTTTATGCACTGGATAAGATTGAAAAAAAAAAGAAGCAAAATGAAAATAAACAGGGGAGAGCATATCATAATCAACATAAACCAAATCTTTATTAAACAAATAATAAACAAAAAAACAGATCTTTAATAGACATACATAAAAAGATACAAACTATTAGTGAAAGGTTCTTGGACAGCCAAGGTTAAAGATTAAACGCACTTCAATACAAACCTAATCTACCCTCCCCCCTCCACAAATTAATTATTGATGTTGATCTAACAGAAGTGGTTCAGCTGTTTGTTTACATCCAGCGGTGAAAGTCTTCATTGTCCTGGCCGTGCTTGTACATTACACAGCAAAAAATTGTAAGATTGGATGAGATTTTTTTTAGGCACAATATAAATACCCACATAAATATAAAAACTTAAAATTACATATTTTATTTGTACATAATAATTAAAAAGCACAGGCATTGTACAAGAACTCATTCTGATGCCCTCTCTTAGCAGTGACTCAGCAGCTCAGCTCATCCTGATGCCCTCTCCTAGCAGTGACTCGGCAGCTCAGCTCATCCTGATGCCCTCTCTTAGCAGTGACTCGGCAGCTCGACTCAATCTTAATGCCCTCTCCTAGAAGTGACTCGGCAGCTCAGCTCATCCTGATGCCCTCTCCTAGAAGTGACTCGGCAGCTCAGCTCATCCTGATGCCCTCTCCTAGAAGTGACTCGGCAGCTCAGCTCATCCTGATGCCCTCTCTTAGCAGTGACTCGGCAGCTCGACTCAATCTTAATGCCCTCTCCTAGAAGTGACTCGGCAGCTCAGCTCATCCTGGTGCCCTCTGTTAGCAGTGACTCGGCAGCTCGACTCAATCTTAATGCCCTCTCCTAGAAGTGACTCGGCAGCTCAGCTCACCCTGATGCCCTCTCCTAGAAGTGACTCGGCAGCTCAGCTCATCCTGGTGCCCTCTCTTAGCAGTGACTCAGGAGCTCAGCTCATCCTGATGACCTCTCCTAGCAGTGACTCAGCTCATCCTGTTTTCTCCTCCCAAGAGTTTAGCAGCTCAACTCATCCCTCTACCCCATCCAAGCAATAACTCTGCTTCCTCCTAGCAGTGACTCCGCAGTCCTCCCTTTTTCCAGAAGTGACTCAGGAGTTCAGCTCCCCTCCCCCCTCTGCAGTAATTTCTTATCTCAGCTCCCCCCTCCTAGCTGTGACTCAGCTGCTCTGTTCTCCCTGCTCAAGCAAAGAGCATGAGTTTTAATGATTGCAGACCTGAAAAGGTCTGGCCCAGCAAGGAACATGTTAGACCTCTGCAGAGAGACCACTGCTTACACGCCAAGAGCAAGGATCCTTCTCTTGCAGCATGCTGGCAGTGGACAGGCTTTTCTACTCAGGCTGTGGCTGCTTTATAAGTAAACGTGCCGTTTAAGGTTTTGGACACCTTTTTGTTTTAATGTACCTAGGTTTTTAGTTTAGGTGAACTGAAAGGTCAGTTGACCATTACAATGCCTTGTACACCAGATAAAACAGAAAATCTGATGTTAATATATCTGACAAAGTTAAACCACCATAAAGGAACCATGAGCAGGCAATAAGAAATGTCATATATGATAAACAGACGCGTTTTGATTCTCAATTAGTATAGATCTTCATCAGTTTGTCAATATGGTGGTGAATTCTGAACTATAGATGCATATAGACATCAAAATCATTAAAAAAAAAGTTGATATAACCAAAAAAAAAAAAAATGCATTACATAAGGATTTTTTTTTCTTTAACATTACTGCTGTTTTTAAGATTTTGATGTCTATATGCATCTATATTTCAGAATTCACCACTGTATTGACCCACTGATAAAGAGATGTATTAATCGAAAATCAAAATGCGTCAGTTTATCATGCATTGCCTGCCCATGATTCCTTATAGTGGTTTAACATTCTCGGACACATCATCAGATTTTCTGCTTTCTCTGGTCTAACATGACTGTGCTTTTTAGTTATACACATAAATATGTAATTTTACGTTTTTAGATTTGTTTATGTGGGTATTTCTACCCATCCAATAATCTTAGCCCCCGTTCACACTGGGGCGACCTGGTCGCCTGACAGGTCGCCTTCCATAGAGAAGCTGTGGACCCGTTCTAATAGGAGCGATACAAGTCGCTCCGACTTAGAAAAAGGGTCCGGAGCTTCTTTGGGGCGACCCGGCAAGTAGCGTCGCCCCAGTGTGAACGGGGCCTTACAATTGATATTACTAGTAGGGATGTGTGACTATTTGTATAGACTGGCTGGATCATATATGCACATTACACAGTTCAGACTTTTGTAATGCCCAGGTGTGGCAGGAAAGTGAAGATTTGCAGAGCTGGATGTAAACACCTGAGGCAGTGGCCGTTGGATTGAAGCAATTATGCATCTCTGGAGGAGGGCGGGTGACGCTGGATACACACTGTACAATTTTCTGTAGATTTTATTCCTTTAGACTTACCAAAACCATATAATATGAGGTTAAACCTAAACTCTTTCAATTTGTATGCAAATCAGACCGGACATCGCATTATGTAGTTGAATGTAAATCTAAAGGAAATCGAACAACAAAAGTTGTATAGTGTGTATCCAGCTTTATATGACAAAAAGGATAAGGGCACTTTGTTTTAAACATCTGTGCAAAATTCAGTTTACAATACTGGTACCCTTTCTGCAAAATGGGAAGCAGAGTAACCTGACCAATCAGATTGTTTTGTTTCCGAAAAACCAAAGTAACTAAAATTGAAACAAATGCTGGCATAGACAGGATAATGCTTGGTGATGGGAACAGCTGAAGGAGCCATTGTGCGAACGATAGAACGCCATCATCTCCTCACCCTCTTCGGAGAAGGCTCCCCTTCTTTCTTCAGCCACTGCTGCATTAACCCTGCGCTGGTCTTTTTGGGTGACACCGCAAACTGAGAAAGTTTTGGTGACTTCAGCAGCCCTCCTGACTCTTCTTTTTTTGGAGATTTACTTTGCAGCCATTCCAACATCTTCTTGCTGCTGGAGCTGAGCGCGGGCTCCTGGGCAGGGGGAACAAAACAAACAATATTTGAGAGAATATAATAAAAGGGTAACATCTCAGAACGGTTTGGTTACATAATGACCTTTTTGGGTTTCAGAATGATGGGAACAATGCATTCCGGGGTGTTGTTTCGGGAGTTGTTCACTACAGTGGACACGGGGTGGTAGGTGATGTTTTCAATGGGGTGAATGAGTTTAAGCGCTTCTTTGGCAGGCACCTCACCAAAATCCAGCCAATTCTGGATCTCCTCGTCTCCATCCAGTATAGCCGGCATTCTGCAAACAAAGCAAGTGACAGGAGACATGAGAAAACAGTAAACTACTAGAGAAAAAAAAAAAAAAGAAGATTTAATTAGGGAAAAGTATAGGCTGCTGTCCTTGCCCCCTGAAAATGCTAGTTTCCTGGCTTTAATTCTCTGGGATGGAGAAATATGTATAATCTCGCTTGAAGGCCTTGTACATAGGGGCTTCAGATTATATAAGAGCAGCATTTACAGTAAGCTTTTACAAGGCATTTGCAATGCACTTAAAGTGTTACTAAACCCAGGAGCCTGCAGTCACTATATCTGATCTCCCACAGTACACGGAAATGCAATTATTTTAGTAAATATAAACTGCTAAATACCTTTTCTCAGCAGTATATAGCAGTCTTGTGACTTAGTCTGAGTAAATCTTGTAGGAGGAGTTTTAATTCGCCTCTGACTGCTGCATGACCCCTGACCCTCTGTCTGGACAGTGTTGATTGGCCCTGTGCTGATCACATGCACCCTCCCAAGAGAAAAAAAAAACTCTCTAGCAATGCACACTAAACTAAGCATGTGCAGAGTGACTCCAAAGGCTCTGTCTTATCAGCAGATGGATTGGGGACAGTGGAAGAAGGGGAGGATCAGAGAAGACAGCATTGAACAGCATGTGCAGGATTAACCCCTTAGGTTCAGTGAGTATAACAAACATGCTTTACTGCATATACAGACTGATTTTACTGTTGTGGGTAAAGTAACACAAAGTTTTTAAAGTAGTTGTAAAGCATGACGTTTTTTTTACCTTCATACATTCTATGCAGCAAGGTAAAAAACCCTCAGTATGCAGCTTACCCCGCAGCCCCTTTCGGATTCTTACCCAAGCACAATCCCGTACCAGCGATGTGCATGAGAGTGGCTCTTGCCCCGTCTCTTTGCTCCTGCTGCTGTCAGTCACAGCCAGTGAGGAGGAAGTGGGGGCAGGGATGAATCCCGTTCTGTGTGTTTTATGAACCCACAGAGCGAGGCTCGGGAGCAAACATGCAGGAGTGCCTCAATAGCAGGCGGCTTTCTATGGGTGCACTCGGCGGAGGAGAAGGGAAAGAGCGCTGGCAGGGGACCCGAGAACAGGACTGGGGCTGCCATGTGCAAAACCATTTCACAGAGCAGGTAAGTAGAACATGTTTGTATTTTAAAATGTAAGCCTTTAGCATTGCTCCAAGCAGCTTTTTTTTTTTTTTTTAAAAAGTCTTTAACCAGTTCCCTACCCGCGTATAGTAAAATGATGCCAGCAGGAAAACTCTCGGGGGGATGGCTCTTTATCACGTGACCTGCTGCGTCCATTTATAGTCTGTGACATGCGTTTTCCTCATTCTAGCCACTCGTGTGTTCCCCGCGGCGATCAGGGATGAGGCGTGTCCCTCCGACACAGCCCATCCCCGATCAGGGTAAAGAGCCAATGAAATTGGCTCTTTACCACGTGACCGGCTGTCTCCAATCACAGCTGCCCACAAATGTCAAGGAGTAGCAGAATGCAATTTGGGGTGTCATTTTTGCTATGTACACATGCTATGTGTTAGAAATGTCTTATAAAATTGACAACTTTGTGTAAAAAAAAAAAAAAAGGTCTTTTCCTTTTCCAAAACTTGTGGAAAAAAACGACATGTTCAAAAGACTCATTATGCCTTACAGAATACACTTTGGGGGGTTTGCTTTCCAAAAAGGGGTAATTTTGTGGGTAATTCCGCTGTCCTGGTGCTCCAGGGCCTTCAAAAGGTGCGATAGGTCATCAGGAAATTAGATATGTAATTTATGCTCCTAGAACGCATGACGGTGCTCCCTGCATGTTGGGCCTCTGTATGTGGCTAGGCTGTGAAAAAATCTCACACGTGATATCGTCATATTCAGGAGGAGTAGCAGAATGCATTTTGGGGTGTAATTGCAAGTATGCATATGCTGCGTGTGAGAAATAACGTATGACAATTTTGGGTAAAAAAAAAAAAATCTATTTCTTATTTTCCCCAAGTATTGTGGGGGAGTTTATCCTCAGCTAGGCATTGGGCAAAAAGGGACGCGAAAAGTGGAGCAAGGAGATCCTCATTGACTTCAAAGAATTCTACTGGCAGACCATCAGGTCCAGGTGCCTTACCATTAGAGAAGATTGGAAGGAGATTCGGTGGGCGCACTAAAAAGGATCGCTACTCATTAGAAAGCCAAGGGCAACATTGTTCAATAGGAGCGACATTCCAGACTGGTCAACCGTAGAAGATAGGAAGGAGGAATACTAATTAGCATAGGACAGTCTGAATTCTAAGATGTCCTCTGGTGAGGTGAGCACACTGCTAGAATGGGATTTAATCCCTGGAATCAGCGTAGAGGGCGTGTAACGCTGAAACAATAGTGCTAAAAAGCACCCATTCTTGTCCCCCTGCTCAAAGAATGTTTGCTTACATTTAAAAACATTAAATTTGGTGACTTCAGCCAGATGTAAGTGCAGCTCCCTTTTAGCCGATTCCAGGGAATCAAAGTTGTCAGTGTTAGGGTTATAACAACCTGTTTGCTTAATCACCTTGTTCTGTAGGGACTGCACTCCCATTTGACAGCAGCTATGGAAGAAATGTAATGGCCTCTCATGTAGGCCTTAAAAGTATCCTATTCTATATCTGGAGAGGAAGATCCCCTAATTTAGATCCCAGTATTCCTGCAGAACAGGGGGTGTCTTTTCAGAGATGTCTGAATGGGAGACCCATTGAGAGCCCAGACGCCACAAGGATCAATTGAAGCGGGGTCGGGCACGAAGGACCAGCTCTAAAGGACAGTGATCAGACAACCCACTAGGCAGATAATCGGTTTCCATAACATCCGCCAAGAGGGAAGGATTGGCAAAGGCCAAATAAATATAGCAAAAGGTTTTGTATGATGAAGAAGAGCAGGAGTGTTTTATCCGTGGGATATTTCCACCTCCATGCTTCAGTGAGGCCAGCTGTCAGTGCCCAGTTGGTCAGGTCCCTCAAGAATTGCTTAACTGGGGTGGGCCTATCTAGAGTAGGGGATAGAGTAGAATTGAAATCGCCCATAAATAATATTTTAGCCGGACAGTGGGGGATAATCCTCTCCAGAACGATATATAGAAGTTCAGATGAAAAGGGAGGGGGGGAATATATAAAGCAATTATCACATACTTTTGTTGCCATAATGTCATCACTACAATTACATATTTCCCATAGGAATCTGTGTATACATGTTCAATAATACATGGTAGTGTTTTGCTAAGAAGGACAGTATGTTAGTGCAAATAAAAAAATTATCACGGACAGTACTCAATTGTCGCAAGTGCACTAATACGGCTACAATGACCTCGAGCTAAGAAGGACTGAAATCCCTCTAGCGTAATTTGAATACGTAGCATGGAAGGCCCTCTGAATCCAGGGTTTCTTGAAGGCCATGATTTTGCTGCCCGTAAAATGCATTTCCTGAAGCAGGATTATAGGAGGGTCCCGGAGTTTAAGATATTGAAATTGCAGTGCCCCTTTAATTTTTGAGTTTAAGCCACTAACATTCCACAATGTAAAAACTGGCTCCTAGATTCAAAGCAAATTTGTCAAGCCCTGCTGTAAAACAGATCTAACCCCCCCCCCCCCTAAAAAGAAAGTAATAACGCCGCTGACTAGAGCTGTACTTATATAACATGGGGTCCCTATATACATGGCTTAACTGGGCAATCAGGTTTTCCAGCACTCTGCAAGAGCAAGACACTCCAATGAAGTGATGTTGTGGTACCTTTTGCTATCTTCTATACATTTCAGGATTAGTTTCTTTTGTTTTTAGAGCTCGCTGTTTTGATGTCAGTAGCGTTATAGAAAAGGAGGAGGAGTCACAGGCACTGTGTTTGTTAGACCTCAGCCGTCTGGATGGAGGAAGAGAGATGATCTGCTTCACTGAGCACTGAGTCAACAGGAGAGCCCAACACAGCCGATACCCCCACCAGAGGAACAGAGAGAAAGACTATAGAAACAAAAATGGGTCATCACTTTCTCCTGAGAGTGGCGGCTTATTATATGTATTATTCTGCTCTGCCCACAAAACCGCAAATTGAAATTTTCAGATATGAATCAAGGTGGTAAAACATTTTATTCTGTTCTATAGCAGCTTTCCATCACCAGTAAATTGATTACTCCTTGCAGATTAATTACTCCTTGCAGATGGCAGAGGCTCTGGACATCTCTGGATAAGAAAATACTTGTTATTCACTGGACTGAGAACATTTATTAGGACGGTAATCATTATAGATCATAATATTTAGTCACATTCAGCTTGACTGATTCTGTAATGAAGATGTTTATTGGCTTCTCCAAGCCACATCTTCAGTTCTAATAAGCGGCAGGAATATGTAAGAGAGGAATTAAGGCCCCATTCAGACGGGGAGGACTCCGTCAAACGGATCCGCCTGCTCCCCGCTGAGCAGGCAGACGACAGGTCAGTGTCTGCTATGCTATGCAGAGCAGACACAGACCAAGCTCGCTGTTCTCTATGGGGCAGTCGGATGAAAACGGACCGCCTGTCCCATTTCCATCTGTCTCATCCGATCTGATCTGCTGGACGGATGGGGAACGGATTCCCATCCGTCTGTTTCTAGCAGACAAGATTGGATCAGATGCCAGTGGGTGTCAGTGGACACACGTCCGCCGACATCCTCCGCTCCATAAAGAGCTAAGGATGGTCCGATCTGGTCTGCCTGAAAAACTGACAGGTGGACCTGATCAGTCAGTCAATGTGAAAGGGGCCTAAGGGTTTCTTCATACTATCTGCATTGACATGTGTTTCTCTGAAGTGGATAAACACAGGTAACTGCTAGTGAACACAGAAAACCACTGCGCACTGGTGCAACGTGGAGAAATGCAGCACAGTGGATATCACCATCTTACAACACAACAGGGCAATGCACCATGAATGATGCTGCAAATAAAAGTTAAAAACAAAAAACAAACACACACACAAAAAAAAAAAAAAAAACACACACCTTATTGCTCCCTACCACAATGGACGCTTACACTAACCCACACAGTAAAACACTGCCTTGGTTTATTGGGCTCAACTGTGCAGAAGTCTGTATTTGATTAAGGCCCCTTTCACACTTCTGCGACTTGTCATGCGATTTAGGACTGAAAAAAAAAAAAAAATAAAAAAAAAAAATCGCATGACAAGTCGTTCTCCATTATATCCAATGAGTACCATTCAGATCTATGCGACTTGAGGTCACACCAACTTCAAAGTAGTCCCTACACTACTTTGGCACGATTTTTATATGTTTTGGAGGTCCAAAGACATTCAAGCCCAGTCAAACTCGCATCAAAAATCGCAGCAAAATAGTGTGAAAGGGGCCTAAATAAAAATGTATTTGTTTTTAATCATATAGTATGTATTTTTTTTTTTGGTGTTCTCTTGGTACTTTGAAAGTCCCTTACTTTCTTATCAAAATAATGAACTGATATCAAAACATATTGTATAGGTGAGGAATTGGGATCTTTTTGAACTAAATAGCTTTTTGTTGCTGAAAGCTTTTCTGTATTATCAGTATTTTGCCCTACGATTTCATGTTTTTTCTCCACCTGAAACAGCGGTTTTCTGATCGCCTGAACAGATACAACATAGGTATAATGGTCATAACAGGTCTTGTAGGCTGCCATTGCTGACCTCCGCCTGAAAAGGCTAGTTGGTTTGCTGTGATGAAAATCTTCTGACTTTAAAGAGACAAGTCCAACAGCTCATTCAGGAAAAGGTGACAGTGCCCAGTGGTGGACCAGCCCTGCCAGCAATGTATTCTCAGCCAACCACGCTCCCTGGCTCTCTGCTGCAGGAGATCACCCTAGGTAAGCTTTGGTGATAAAGCATACCCTGTTGGGTGATGTCACTGCCCCGCCCACATGACAGCGTGGTCTGGTAATTGGTTGATGAAGGAGCAATCAACATCATCTGTCTATATACGCTTTCCAATATTCACATGGACTATACACAAGACCTACTCATTTAGGCTTTTATACTTGCCGGTCATGTATCCAGTTCATGGCCTTGGATGCATCCACTGTAATTACTGTGTAGGAATACAGAGGCTCCCCTCCGTTGGGTGGCTCCCAGCAGTCAAACAGTCCAGCCATAGTGAGTAATCTCCTGGCACCGCCATCAGTAGAACTCTTCTCATCTGAAGACTACAAGGGGAATGCAAAAACAAGAACCATTAGTCACACTTGTTTTATGGAAGTCATTTTTAAGTGTTAGCATCTTAAAGCCAAACTCCAGCCAAAACTTGGAAAGTGCAAGGGAGAGTTAGAGCTTTGATTAGGTTTTTACTGCTCTCTGCATCCCAATTGTGGAGATCTCACCTTATTTCCTGTCAGGACAGGAAGTGAAGAGAAACTCTCCAATGGGACACAAACAAAAAGACAGGAACAGGTATAGAGTAGAATGAGGAAGGTCAGGAACTTCTGCCAACATTTCAAGCTGAACTCCAGCCTTCCCCCTCTGGCTCCTCTCCTATACTGAAATCGCTTATTTTGACTTAACTGCACACTGTGAGCTTCTCACTTTGTATATTAGATGCTAAAGCAAGTCATATAAAGCCCGCCTTATTTCCTGGCTGGAGGACGACCAGCATCATTTAGTGGTTTCCTCCCCAGCCTGTCTGTCCCTGGCCCATCCCCTTTTATTCACTGGATTTTATTTTATTTATTACAGGTACTTCTATAGTGCCATCAATTTATGCAGTACCTTACAAATGTTATACATAAACATCGCTGGCCTCAAGGAGCTTACAATCTAAAAAGGTCCCCAACTCACATTCATACATACTCATTACGGCCAATCTAGACAGGAGCCAATTAACCTACCAGCATGTCTTTGGAATGTGGGAGGAAACAGGAGTACCTGGGGAAACCCACACAGGCATTCCATTTAGGAGTTTGTTTTTGTTTCAATATATTTATTGGTTTTACCATTTAGTGTAAAAGATCCAGTGCAAGCATATAAGTCGCTCACGCAAGGGCTTAGAAATGGTCTGGTATTACAGAAGATACCATACAAATTACAAACATAGCATCCATCCATAAACAATTCTATACTATGTAAACCCAGTGACACCTCTCACACTTAAAGCAGAGTTCCGGCCACGGGGGTGAAATTTAGCTAAAAATACCCCCGGGACAGTCAGGGCTAGTACATTCCACAATGGATAGCCTCTGTACTGTCCCGGGTCGCACTTACCTTTTAGAAGAAATACTTACCTTGAAAATTTCTTCTCCAGCGCTCCCAGAATGCGCCTACACCGGCCCCGCTCGTCACTTCCGGTGCGGGCGCGTCATCCCTCCACAGCTTCTGGGCATGCCCAGAAGCTGTTTAGCAGGGAATGAGGCGCCGCACCGGAAGGGACGAGCGGGGCCGGTGCAGGCGTATTGATTCCTGGGAGCGATGACGTTCAGCTCCCAGGAATCAATGCAAAGAGGAAGTGACGGCGCGGGTCGCGGCCGCAGAGGGAGGAAGTGGAAGAAAGGTGAGTATATTTTTCTTCAATAACAAGGTAAGTAAACAAAAATAAAATTGTAACTATCCATTTGTTTTTCAGGTGACCAAGAGCAAGCGGATGGCCCAAAATCGATTATGTAGATTTTGTGGCCTGGAACTCCACTTTAAATCCTGCTTACCAGATCTCATGTGAACCCCTGTTAGAGTGGTCAACAAACACCTGTGTGTATACCGGCTCACCAGGCACAGTGGTAAGAGAAGGTCAACGTCAGATAAAACCATGAAGTACCGCAAGACCTACATGCAATTGGAGTACAGGAAAGAAAGCTTTCCCTTTCGTATGTCATGAATCATACATTCCTGTACTGTGCTCCCAGCCAGGATGCTCTACACCACATGTGTCAAACACAAAGCCTGTGGGCCAAATCCGGCCCTCCAGGCCATTTAATGTGGCCCTCGTACCTCTCCTGCAGCTGCAGGAGAGCTCTAGCCCCCTCTCTTGTCCTCCCCCAGACCTTGTACTTTCTGCTTTCCAGCAATGCCTCCAGCTTCTTCCCAGCAGAACCTCAAGGTAAGGGGGTGCACTGAGATGTAAAGTAGGGTGGGAGACTTAACTTCTGATGGTGGGGAGGCTCTTTACATGTTATGCAAGGTTAGGGGATGCTCTGGACATCTAGTTTTACAGATACAACTGGTCCTTTTCAGGGCAATCATATTGCAGATGCGGCCTGCGATTAAATTGAGGTTGACACCCCTGCTCTACACCGTCACACCGGAGGGTACTGGCCACACAACATGAGCTCCAACCCCAACAGACACCACTCTACTCTGCAGCGTGATGTGATAGTGTCATCGCCGCCGCCATGCCCACCGCATCCGACCCAGTGTGGCTTTCTTTCCCGTACTTCATCTATTGCATGTAGGTCTTGCCAGTACTTTATGGTTTTATCTGACATTGACCTTCTCTTACCACTGTGCCTGGTGAGCCGGTATACACACAGGTGTTTGTTTACCACTCTAACAGGGGGTCACACGAGATCTAGTAAGCAGGATTTGAGTGTGTGAGGTGTGACTGGGTTTACATCAGGATCTCCTACCTATCACAATGGTTGTGGGACTATCTGCACTGGATTTTGGGACTTTTACATAGGATTAATGGACAATTTTTTCACAGCGCTGCAATATTTTTTGCTTTATAATTGTTGTGTTTTTGTATCATGAATGCTGTGTTTAGCAGCTTTTTGAGTTTTATTCTGGCGCAGATTTGTTTTCAATTCAATTCTATACTATGGAGATAGTGTCAAGGAATAATAAATGCTGAAGAAAAAAAAAAAGGTTTTTGTATAAACCTGAAGAAGGAGAAGCCGGAAAAAGAGGGAAGAGGAGAAAAAGTCTAGTGAAAAAGCCCGTACAGACGATCAGAAAATCCTAAGAAAAATACCGCTTTCTAAGCGATTGATAATCTGATAGTTCGTACACAGCTTTCGAAAGCCAATCATGACAGTTTATCCAATCTTATCTGATGGGACAAGCAAGAAAATGTTTCTAGTACGATACTAGATCGTACGATTTTCGTGTAATCAGTACAGTTGTTGTTTGAAAATGCAACACAACACTGTACATCACTTAAAAAAATTTTTATTCTGTCGAACTAGAGTTTTCGTAACTTTAGTAAACTCTTCATTTTCGATAGGAGATTAGCATGCAAGAAAATAAAACCGGACGATCATTCGTACGATAATCTCTTTGTGTGTACCAGGCACTAGGGTAAGAAAAGAAAGGATGAAAACTCAGACTCTGAAGCTTCGCCAATGACAATCAGATAAGGCCTGAACAAGCCAGTTGAAGAGAAGGAAATTCATAGGAGATCCATCCACTAGATCTTGAGAAATTTGGAATGGGAATCATTCACAATACTGGATATATCAGCTCCTGGAGCATTAGAGCAGTCATACGTGACTTCATCCCTTGGAAGGCAATGTGCGGGGTCTTCCAGGCCTGTGCTATGGTCTGTTTGCCAGAGATAAAAAGGTAAGTGGCCAGCTTCTGCTGGGGAGCATATAGGCCGGGTATCAGGCAATGCAAAAGTGCCAACTTCATTTCTGCGAACTGTTAGATGGAACAGGGTCTGGAGCAGGCCGAAGACCCAGGACCAAAACCCAACCAGTCTGGGACAGGACCACCAGGTATGCAGGACATCCCCCCCCCTTTATTCATAGTTGCGAAAGCATCTGTTACTACTTCCTGGGTAGGCATAATTCAGGCAGGAACCCAGTAGCCTCTGAAAAGGACCTTAAAATGCAGCTTCAAATGTATTTGTATTAGAGGAACATTTTGCAACCGGTTTCCAAGCGGACTGAATCCCACACCCTCAGACTATGCAACATCATGGGGCTCAAAGAGGGGGCGTAACTTATGGGGGAGCCAGTGCAAGGCCTGTATTGAAGACGGATCACAGTTGGGCAATTCAAGCAACATTCAAAGAGGGACATCCAAGACCGTGGGGAGATCTGTGCCACCATATAATTACAAGAGACGTTAGGAACCCCGGCAGGAGTTCTTTTAATCATGGAAGCTAGGCATCACATGCAGCCATTATCAAGGGAGGTCTTTATGCAAATGCAATCTAAGAGCACATACTCCTCCAAACTGATACCAAACTATCAAAGCAAATTAAAAAAATTTGCATAACTCCTCCCAAGAGCTATCTCTCTCTTTGCACCAGGACTAAAGGCTTAAGAGGAATACAGAGAAAGGGTGCCGAAATGTTTTCAGGAAGCTTTGAACAGCCCCCTGCTGGCCCCCCTCAACAGCAAAGATATACCTGCAGTGCATAGTGAATCACAGAAGAAGAAGGTAACAAGATAATTGAGTGATTTCGGGTAAATACCTGTTCGGCTTTAATTGGTGGGAAATATATATAATATGGCTGTTTTTCACCGTCCTGCCTTCTCCACTCAAAGAATCCATCTGCTAGAATCACACAGCGCTTTCCTTTAAAGAGCGGCCCCTGTGAAGAGACATCTAGAAAATTAGAGACTGTATCCGGAGCACCTTTTCTAAACTAAAGATCAGTTCACAGGGGTGCTTACCACCCCCTTTCCCTCCTACCACATAAATCAGACAACACAAGTAGTGAAAGATCCACATGGAAAGAAACAATATTAGGCCATTACGATTAAAACATAGCATACCAAGTAGTAAAGCAACGGCTACAGCAGCCAGGAAGAAAAAAAGAAGAAGGTCCCACAACTGAGGTTTTGGGTGATAAAACAACCCATTCTCAGGAAGTGTCACCATTTGTGCTGTGCTATATTGACATGATACGCTATATTACCAAAAGTATTGGGAAACCTGCCTTTACACGCACATGAACTTTAATGGCATCCCAGTCTTAGTCCGTAGGGTTCAATATTGAGTTGGCCCACCCCTGCAGCTTTAACAGCATCAACTCTTCCTCCACCCCAATCTCGCTCATTCCCACTATACTGCCAAAAGTATTGGGCCACCCCTCCTAATTATTTCGTGGAGAGGGGGATTATTGCGTGGGTTTGTTCCAGTGAAGGGAACTCATAAGGCGTCAGCATACCAAGACATTTTGGACAATTTCATGCTCCCAACTTTGTGGGAGCAGTTTGGGGATGGCCCCTTCCTGTTCCAGCATGACTGGGTTCCAGTGCAAAGCCAGGTCCATAAAGACATGGATGAGCGACTTTGGGGTGGAGGAACTTGACCTCAACCCCACAGAACACCTTTGGGATGAATTAGAGCAGAGACTGTGAGCCAGGCCTTTTTGTCCAACATCAGTGCATGACCTCACAAATGCGCTTCTGGAAGAATGGTCAAACATTCCCATAGACACACACCTAAACCTTGTGGACAGCCTTCCCAGAAGAGTTGAAGATGTTATAAGCTGCAAACCCTACGGACTAGGACGCCCTTAAAGTTCATGTGTGTGTGTAAAGGCAGGCTTCCCAATACTTTATATGTATGTATGTAGGCGAGATGGCCACTCTATCTACCTGAACATACACTGGTGTTTTCCCCACCGGGGTATATTTGCCTGGACACCCTATGGAGTTTTCCATGGCTTGCCCCAGAATCGGCATGACTACCAGACATTGCTTACTGTATTCTACAGATGCTTAGCTGTTTTTTACCACTGGCCTCTCAACATTCTTATTTGTATCTCCGTGAGAGATAGGGACCTTCTGGTTCCAGTTTATGTAGACCCTTTATCGGGTCTCATATAACATAGTACCATTCAAGGTCATTAAAGGCTTCTAACTATATAGCATGATACAGACCCCTGAAGAAGCAGCTCCAACTAGGCTGCGAAACATGTTGGGTTAATTTCCGAGGTCCTGCACATCGGAATAGCTATATATCCATTATCGCCTATTTTTTGTACCTCTGTAATGGACTGTATGTATTTCACAATGTGTTATATGTTCCCCCTATCTGGTTTTACAATGTTAAAATAAAATACTCGATTTTACTATTTTTGCTATTGTTTTTTCTACGGTACCCTTAAAATCCCACCAGCCCTCTCTTTCACTCTTTACCTCTCTGTCCTGACCTTTTCTTCTCCCCTCCCCCATCCCTATAATTTTCCCCTCTTGTTTTTCTTGTTTTCCTTTTCCTTTTTTGTCCCTTCCCTCCTCTTCCCCTCCCCTTCCCCCATTTCTTTCCTACCTACCTTCTAGTTCTTTCCCTTTTCTCTTTTCCTTCCTTCCCTTTCGCCCATTCTGGGTTTGTCTCATGTTTTCTGGATGGTGGCCCGGACACCTCGAGCCCCCACCCATTCCTTTGGTAGGTCCTTCTTCCTACCCATAATTGATTATTCAATTGGGATGTTGGTACCCTGCTATAAGTTTTGTACATCAAACACTCTAATTTCATGTATGTATGTATGTATGTATGTATGTATGTATGTTCTTGTGCAGAGACACTGGCTAGATCAGGCAAACGCAAATCTCTGGCCTTCTCCAAGAGAACAGACACTAACAACTTCAGGATGCTTTTTAGAAAACTAAAAGAACTCTCACCTTGTACAAGGTTTTCTCAGCCATGGTGTCGCTGCGGCAGTTGCTGGTGTTGTACTGCATTTTGGAGGGGTCGGTCTCAGTGAACCAGGAAGGGATGAGACCCCAGCGCATGGCAGCAAGAACTCGCTCTGATGATTGAGCATCCTTCAGGCAGAAAAATAAATCATAAATAATTATATCATTAGTTTAACAGGGGATTCAAAGAGCAATGCAGAGTAATGAGTAAAATCAATCAGTAATCTGCTCTAGGCAGAATAGACTGATACTGTGCTAATGTTAGAAGTGCCCAACAGTTTACTTTAAAGTGTATGTAAACTTAAAGCGGAGTTCCAGCCTAACCGCACACTCACCTGTCCCACGGTCCAGCGATGCGCCCTCTTCTCCCTCTCTGCTCTGCGGCGCCGGCATCACTGATGTGGGCACCCGGGTGTGACAGTTTGCGGCTTCACAGCCGGGAACGCACTGCGCATGCGCGAGTTGCGCTATGCGTCGTGATTGGCCGGCAATCTTCTGGGACCTCCGACATGTCCCAGAAGATTGCAGGGAGGGAGGGAGAGAGGATAACTTCCGCTCAGGGCGCCGCAGCGCTCCGAGCGGAAGTGGGAGCGGGTACCTGTCAAAACTAGGTACCCGCTCCCCCCCCCAAAAAAAATGACATGCCAAATGTGGCATGTCAGGGGGTTAGGACTATTTAAAGCGGAAGTTCCACTTTTGGGTGGAACTCCGCTTTAAGTGCAAACATTTTACATATGGCATCCTAACCGTCCTTAGATGTGCGAACTGCAATTGTTTATCTTTGTCCTACCTTGTGACCCTGCAAGTAACGCGCTTCCTGTCCTAAGATGACAAAGCTCACTCACTGTACTGTATAGAGGAGTGTTGTCAATCTGTGACAGAAAGCTCTTTAGGACCACAAACAATTCCCCTTCTCTTCTCTATAACACAACATTTACACTGTCAATGTCAGTTTTTCAGGCGGACCCGATTGGAAGACCCTTATGTGTCTGTTTACACCTACCTACCTCCAATTCACTAAAAAAAGAACGGAAAGGTTCCCCTTAGGCGGATCAGATTGGAGGGGAGTCGGCTGTAAACCAACAGCCAGTCTGTGTACATCCAACCGGACATAGAGCAGAGCGAGCTGTGTCCGTGTCAGCTCTGCATAAACAGTGGACACAGAGCTGTCATCCGATCAGCGGACAGATAGTTACATAGTTAGTGAGGTTGAAAAAAGACATCAGTCCATCCAGTTCAACCTATGATGTGTGTGTGTGTTTGCTGTTAACCGTACATTGTATACCCCTGTATGTTGTGGTCTTTAAGGTGCCCATCTAATAGTTTTTTGAAACCATCAATGCTCCCTGCTGATACGACTGCTTGCAGAAGAGAATTCCACATCCTTACTGCTCTTACAGTGAAGAACCCCCTGCATATTTTAAGGTTAAACCGCCTTTCCTCTAGTTTTAGTGAGTGGCCACGTGTCTTATTGTATTCCCTTTCTCTGAATAGTTTGTTCCATATGCTAGGGTTGCCAGTACAGTATTTGTACATTGATATCATATCCCCCCTCACTCGTCTCTTCTCCAGAGAGAATAAGTTCAGTGCTTGTAGTCTTTCCTCATAGCTGATGTCCTCCATTCCCCTATTTTTGTTGCTCTTCTCTGGACTTTCTCCAGTTCCAGCACATCCTTCCTGAGGACCGGTGCCCAGAACTGGACAGCATACTCCAGATGTGGCCGGACCAGAGTCTTGTAGAGTGGGAGAATAATCTCTTTATTTCTGGAGTGAATCCCCTTTTTTTTTATACATCCCAGTATTCTGTTGGCTTTGCTTTCAACGGCTTGGCATTGCATGCCACTGCCAAGCCTGTTGTCTACCAGTACCCACAGGTCCTTTTCCATCCTAGACTCACCCAGAGGTTCCCCCCCTAGTGAGTAGCTTGCTTTCTGGTTTCTGGCCCCCAAGTGCATTACTTCACATTTTTCAACATTAAACCTCATCTGCCATGTAGTTGCCCACCCCATTATTTTGTTCAGGTCCGCTTGTAAGGTTTCCACATCCTGCCCAGAAGATATTGGCATGCTTAGTTTAGTATCATCAGCAAATACTGAGATTTTACTCGATATCCCCTCCTCCAGATCCTCTGGTGAGCAAAGTGGATTCTGCCCCGTGTGAAACAGGCCTAACTGAACTCTGGAAGATGTGCCCAAAAAAGGCAGGCAGAAGACAAGGGACTACTTACCAGCATTGCCTGTGGTCTTCCTGTAGCTATCACTTACTTATCCTGTATCTAGGCGTGGAGGTGGCCATCTTGACACATCCTCCAACAAGAGAAGTAGTGAACAATACAATAGGGACATCACCAACTTTCACACCAAATCTTCTGTCAGATAGAGGCAACTGTGCCTTAGATCTCACACTGCAAATATACAGCTAGGAGGCTGTGGACATAGGAGTGCCTAGGCACATTCACATACCAGGAAGTGCACTGCTATTTTTTTTTTTTAGGCACTTTTTAGGGTTCCGTTTTTTTCCGAATGGCACAGGTATGCCGTTCCTTCAGAGCACGCGAGTTGGTGATGTGCAGACACACCGGCTTGATCAGGCAAAAGCAAATCTACAGCAATTATCTCCTAAAGGGTGCACGTTTAGAAGATGTTTGAAGTACCTATAGGTAAGCCTTACCTGTAGGTACAAATTTTGCATGGAAGTTTACTCCCACTTAAAAAAAAAAAAAAAAAAAAAAAGGAAGAAGTGCACTTATGCTTTTTACCCCCTTCCCCTGACAAAAAGCACACCTTCCCCCTCCACAGATGAATACTTACCTCAATTTGATGCTGAAGGAGGAGATAGAGAGCCTTTCAGGACAGTGGGTGGAGCTACGCTCTCTCCAGGTGCTGTCCTGAAAGGCGATTTGAGAAATACAATTGGATTTCACATGTTCTGGGACTTGAGGTCTCACAAGTCAGATCCCAAGATGCACAAGTGTGAAAGGAGTATAAGGGATACTACACTTAATCTTAAGCCCCGTACACACGTACCGATTGTCGGCCGTAAATATTCGGCCGAGCGATCGGCCGATTGTCGGCTTGTTAGTATGATCCTTCCGACAACCGACAGCGACTTTTCGGCCGAACAGAATCGGGTGTGCAGGCTATAAAATTTTTGTTGGCCGTCACCAGAACGGCCGATTGTTCGCCAGTCAGTACAGAATTCGGCCGACAGACAGCAGATTAGCAAGACTGGGCATGCTCAGAAAAGAAAAAGCACAGGGAAAGTTAACCATCACATGACATCACTTCTGCAGTCGGCTGTTGTTGGCCGACAAAATTCGTGTGCAGTCTTTAGCACTTTACAGCCGACAGGACAGCACCGGACAAAAGACGGCCGATCATTCGGCCGACATTCGGTACGTGTGTACGGGGCTTTAGACAAAAAGGCAAGAGGCGGCTATTAGCCTCAGCTGTCAGGGCAACTTATGATACGTCAGATTCCCTTCTACAGTTCCCTGACTGTCATACTGATTCTCTAACCTTAATATTCTGAGTCATTTACTGAGATCAGTAGTTGTGACATCAGCGGATACTTGTTCCAGAAGAGTGACCCCCCCATGTTTTAATAAACAATTTAAGAAAAAAAAAAGAAAAAACGCCAGCATTTCATTCTGAAACCAGCTGTGTCATGTCGGTCCTTGCGGTTGCGGTTAATGAAACCATATCACACACTTAGTACTGGTCTTATTATTTTTCGTGCCGGGTCACACTTGTGCGATGCGGGAAGGCTGTGAATTCGCAGCCTGTTCCCGCATCGCATCCGCACAAGAGACAGTTCACACTGCCATATGCGATACGCAGGGGGTGTCAATTAAATGTTAACAACACCCCCTGTTTGATCGCATATCACAGTGCAATCTGACAGTTCACACAGGATCGGATCGCACAAGTGCGAACCACTGTGCGATCCGATCCTGATGCGGCTGAAAAAAAAAGGGTCCTCTGCGTCTTTTGTGCGGGTGCAGTGCGAATTTCAGCCATACAAAGTGTATGGCTGAATTCGCATCCGCACAGGAGATCGCATGTAATAAAGGAGCAGTGCGCTCCGATATTACATGCGATCAGCGCACACGCACTAGTGTGAACCGGCACTTAAACCCAAGAACAGCTGGTAAGGCAGCTACAGAACCTGACAAGCAGAGCTCTCAATCGCCTCAATCGAACGCTGGCCATACACTTATAGATTTTTTGATGAGCATAAACATCCAAACATACATTCAATGAATGGACAAATGTTGTTCAAAAATGGTCTTTTGCTTTTAACATTCAATTTTAAAATGAATGTAATTTCTGAATGATAACCACATACACTGCCCAAAAATTTGTTAGAGCGATAAAAGTCTTCCTTTCTGCCATTTTGAATTTTCCCGTCACTGCGGTCCAAAACAAACATCGATTTGACCCCACTAATGATTAGAAAAATCGAATGAATGTTCTTAAAATAAAAATTTTTGAACTAAAATCTATACGTGTATGGCCAGCCTAACATGGTTAATGTATTACCAATTAATAACATTATTGATGATCACCTTCTGGAAATGCTTCAAGGACAGGAGGACGGGGCTGTTGGACTGGGGACATTTGTTGTAGGATGGCTTGTACTTGTCAGAATCGCCGTCCCGCCACCCAGGACGCTTACTTTCTCCCTGTTTGTTTCGATATTCACAAGCTTTGCTGACGTCGTCTGGTGCCAGGGTGCAGGCTGTGCGTCCACACATCTTTGCTGCAGCTTTACAGAGACCTGAGCAAGAGAAAAAAAGAATGCTGACCGTGAGATTTATCAGCAAAATGAAGCACGGAAACATGGATGGATGGATGGGGAGGTCGCTTTGAATATTAACCCTTTCACTGCCAGAACAGTTTTTTCATTTTTTGTACACGTTTAAAAAAAAAACAAAAAAACATTTTAGCCCTGAAAACTACATTAAACCATCAAAATATGATATTATTCTAAAAGCAGACACCCTAGAGAATAAAACAGTGGTAGTTGCAATTTTTGATGTCACATATTAGGGGGGTCGATTGATATTGTTTTTTTCAGGGCCGATACCGGAATTTTGGCCGCCTTTCAGGCCAATAGCCGATATCAGATGCCGCTATTCAAAGTTTTTATTTAAAGTTTTTATTTTTACACTGTCCTCTTAATTTTTCTATTTTTATTTAAACATCCCTTGTGACAGTATTGGGCATGTGACAGGTACTCTCTATGGAGGGATCTGGGGATCTATAAGACCCCAAACCTCTCCTCTGCACTTAAAATCATTCAAAATGCTAAGTTTGACTGTTGTGAATACGGTCATTTCTTTTTTAACCTGGCGCTTTTTAACCACTTTACCACTAGAGCATTTTGCTGTCTTACTTCTGGGCCACTTTTTGCGATTCGGCGCTGTGCGACTTTAACTGACAATTGCGTGGTCGTGCGACGCCGTACCAAAACAAAATTTACGTCCTTTTTTTCCCACAAACAGAGCTTTCTTTTGGTGGTGTTTGATCACCTGTGCGATTTTTAATTTTTGCGCTATAAACAAAAAAAGAGCGTTTATTTTGAAAAAATAACAATATTTTTAAAAAAAATTTTATATGAAATTCCCCCCAAAAAAGATGTAAAAACCAATTTTTTTTTTTACATTTTTGGCCAATTTGTTTTCTGCTACATATGTTTGGTAAAAAAAAAAAAAAAAAAAAAAAAAAAATCGCAATAAGCGTATTATGATTGGTTTGCGCAAAAGTTATTGCGTTTACTAACTAAGGGAAAGACTTCTGTCATTTTTGGTGGGTTTTTTTTAACGCGTAATGGCGGCAATCTGCGATTTTTTTTGCGGGACTGCGACATTGCGGCGGACAGATCGGACCCTTGACTGACATTTTTGACACTTTTGGGGGTACCAGTGACATTACTGCAGTAATCAGTGCTATATATATGCACTGTTACTGTAAAAATGACACTGGCAGGGAAGGGGTTAATTTTATTGGAGAGGGAGGGGTTAATGTATGCCTGGTGCTTACCAACGTGTGGGGGGGGGAGGTGACTGAGTGACAGAAGGACAGATCGGATGTTCAGCTATGCTGAACACTGCAATCTGTCACTCCCGGTCACTTAGGAGATCCGCCCGCTCTGTTTACACAGGCGGGCGCATCTCCAAACTGGATTCCCCAACGATCGCCGCCGCTCCTCCCCTGGCCCGACTCCCGCTGTGAATGAAAACAGCGGGAGCGCGCCTCCGGCGGCGCGCGTGCGCCGCCTACAGGGGAGGAGTCTAGCGACGTAGGTCTACGTCGCTAGACGATAACGAGCCACTGTGCCGCAGTAGCAGCACAGTGGCTGGAGCTAAAGTGGTTAAGGCTCCAGTAACCGGAAGGGATGTCATGATATCGCTTCCGAGTTACTAGATTGGAGACCTGATCAAAGCCGATTCCGCTTGTTATTACAAGAAAGCCGACCATCCGCTCTAAAAAAAAAAAAAGAAAAAAAAAAAAAGAAAAAAAAAAAAAAAAACAGTACAGATGCATGCATCACCGCAGTACAACCCATTGAAGCAATATTGGTAAGTTTGTGACCGATACCGATTCTTTAAAAAAAAAAAAAAAGTGAATATCGGCCACACTGATAAAAGTTCGACCCATACACGATATTACTGCAAAAGTCTAGGAAAAGAAAACTTTCAGTAAAATATCCACTAACGTTAATTTTAGGACACACATATGCAATAAAATTACCCAATTTTTCGGTAAAATATAAAAGACCCGGTTGCGCCAAGTAAATAGGGGGGGGGGGGGGGGGGTGCGTGTTGGTACAGTGTTGCCTACCGGAGTAATTGTCACAGCACTGACAGCTAAAAAAAGACCTGGTTGTTGAAGGGTTATACTGTATACAGGCCGGAACTTTACAGGTAACAATGTGTCTGTCGGTTTATGTAATATATCATTTTTTAAATCATTACAGGAAACATTGTTTAAATTCAGCTCCCCAGTCAGTACAATATCCCCCGGGGACACAGCTCAGACACGGCCGGCTGAATGAAATAAACTACACCTGGGTTCCCGGCAGAGTCCACCACAGGCAGGGGGTTAGAACCCCAGGGGCACTCCACACTGACATCCTTGCTGTGTGATCTAACATTATAAACCAGGAGGAAAAAGGGGAGTGGTCTACAGCAACCAGGTGCATGATTTATAGCAGAGCTTGACAAATTTTGCTTTGAATCGAGGAGCCAGCTAAAAAAGTTAGGAACCAGGTAGGAGTTTCTTGTAAATGTTCCCGAAGGAGAACTTCTTCTTTAACCTTTTCACAGCCAGAGCTTTTTTGCCACCACTGCCACTAATCCCACCCCCTTCACCACCACCACTAATCACCCCCCCCCGCCACTAATCACCCTCCTCACTACCACCGCCCCGCCACTAATCACCCCCTCATCACCACCGCCCCGCCACTAATCACCCCCCCTCACCACCACCACCACTAATCACCCCCCCTTCACCACCACCGCCACTAATCACCCCCCCCTCACCACCGCTACCATTAATCACCCCCCCCTCACCACCATCACTAATCACCCCCCCTCACCACCACTAATCACCCCCCCTTCACCACCACCATTAATCACCCCCCCCCCTCATCACCACTGCCACTAATCACCCCCCCCCACCACCACCGCCGCCATTAATCACCCCCCTCGCCACCACTAATCACCCCCCCTCACCACCACCGCTGCCACTAATCAACCCCCCTCACCACCACCGCCACCACTAATCACCCCCCCCCCCCTCACCACCGCCGCCACTAATCACCCCCCCACCACCAACGCCACCACTAATCACCCCCCCTCACCACCACCACTAATCAACCCCCCTCACCACCGCCGCCACTAATCACCCCCCCTCACCACCACCACCACCACTAATCACCCCCCCTTCACCACCACTGCCACTAATCACCCCCCTCACCACCACCACCATTAATCACCCCCCTCGCCACCACTAATCACCCCCCCTCACCACCACCGCTGCCACTAATCAACCCCCCTCACCACCACCGCCACCACTAATCACCCCCCCTCACCACCGCCGCCACTAATCACCCCCCCACCACCAACGCCACCACTAATCACCCCCCCTCACCACCACCACTAATCAACCCTCCTCACCACCGCCGCCACTAATCACCCCCCCTCACCACCACCACTAATCACCCCCCCTCACCACTGCCGCCACTAATCACCCCCCCCTCACCACCACCCGCCACCACTAATCACCCCCCCTCACCACCGCCGCCACTAATCACCCCCCCTCACCACCGCCACTAATCACCCCCCCCCCCTCACCACCGCCGCCACTAATCACCCCCCCTCACCACCACCGCCGCCACTAATCAACCCCCCTCACCACCACTAATCAACCCCCCTCACCACCGCCGCCACTAATCACCCCCCCTCACCACCGCTACCATCGGCTGCCACTAATCACCCCCCTCACCACCACCGCCCCCAATCACCCCCCTCACCACCACTAATCACCCTCCCTCACCACGGCTACCACCGGCTGCCAACTAATCACCCCCCTCACCACCGCTACCACTAATCACCGCCACCACTGATCACCCCCCTCACCACCACCGGCTGCCACTAATCACCCCCCTCACCACCACCACCAGCTGCCACGAATTACCCCCTCATCACCACGGCTGCCACTGATCCCACCCCCTTCACCCCCACCACAGCTGCCACTGATCTCATCCCCCCCACCACCCCTGCCATGGATCCCATTCCATCCCCCCATCACTACCACCACCACCACAACTCATTCCAACGTAATGCTCCAGGGGGTCCATGCCTCACCCCTGCACACCTGGATAGGAGGGGCGGCGGAGTGGCATATAGAGGATCCAATCCCCTCTTCGCTGCAGGAAGAAAATGGAGGGGATCAGTTCCTCTATTTGCTGCCCCCCTTATCCAGGTGTACAGGAGTGACGAATGGGGTTGGGTCACCCCGGGGGTCAGGGGGGCCCTTCATGGTTTCTTGCCCTGAAGTTTCTAGTTATGCCTCTGGAAATCAGACACCCTAAACTAGAGAATATATTGGTGGTAGTTCCAATTTTTTATGTCACATTACCACAAAGGTCTAGGAAACACGAAAATCTCAGAAAAAGTAAAAAACACATTTAAAGTTAATTTTAGGGGGCACAAAAAAACACAAATAATTACCCAATCTTTTGGTAAAACATAAAAGCCGAGGTTGCACCGAGTAAATAGATACCCAACATGTCAGTAACCTATATTTTACATAGGCGACGCTTTAAAAGCCCCCTAGTTTAGCGTTACAGAGGACATCTGGTGCTATAAACATTTCTCTCATTCCGGCATTCGCTGCGATATGTAATGTGTGTATTACAGGTGTAGGCACCCCGCTGCATTCATTTGTACATGAATATATGTGGGGGGGGCCTCAATTATTTGGTTTGGGGGGGGGGGGGGGGTTTATGTGCTTGGGTGTAACTAATTTTTTTACAATAAAAAAATTACTTTGAGACATCAAGACCCTTCCTGTCTCCCCTGCGCTCCACTGACTGGAACGAACGCACATCGCACTGCATTACATTCTTTCCCGGCCATGATGGCCAGTGAAACAGTCGACTCCTCCCTCCCCCGCTCCCCCTACCTGGCGGCACCCGCTATGCCGGTCCCACAGATGAGCAAGCAGAGACCAGGATACCTAGCGGGGGGAGCGCGCACGTTGGGTGTGGGCAGCTTTCAGACAGAAGCACAGGCGCCAGGTCAAAACTTCTTTACTAGGAGTAAGCGATTTACATCATGAAACGCGTCAACCCGACACGTCTGTTCGTGCATTGTACTGTCTGTCTGCTGTATCTATGAAGAATAAAGGAGTTCGATTGCTTTCATCTTAAAACACCTTGAGTGCGGTCTCTATCTTTTGGAAGTTTCAAAACTTCTTGTTGCCATGGTGACCGGGCACCTGGGGTTTCTAGTGTACAGTTAAAAGATAAAATGTTTTTTTGGGGGTTTTTTATTGTGGACAGAGAAAAGAATGTGTGTCTGTGCTTCTCTATGCAATTCAGACAGATCATGGCTGGTCGCAAGGGCCAGCAGGGTGCTGTACATGGCTTCCAGAACACATCACAGCCCCCGGCCTCAGTACCTCCCATCAAGAGCCTTCAGTCCTGATGTAAGCAGTGGGCTGGTTCTTGGGAGGAGTTATGCAAATAGCAGAATGCCTTGGGGGGGGGGGGCAGCTGTACTGCCTTGCATGGCAAAGTGTACAGCTGTAATGTACAGTTGTTAAGGCCGACTACAAGTCCCAGCATGCAAGGCTGCACGGTACTGTACTATAGGAGGAGGACTACAAGTCCCAGCATGCAAGGCTGCACGGTACTGTACTACAGGAGGAGGACTACAAGTCCCAGCATGCAAGGCTGTACTGTACTACAGAGGAGGACTACAAGTCCCAGCATGCAAAGCACAACAGAGAAGGACTACAAGTCCCAGCATGCCAGGCTGTACTGTAATACAGAGAAGGACTACAAGTCCCAGGATGCAAGGCTGCACTGTACTGTGCTACAGAGAAGGACTACAAGTTCCAGGATGCAATGCTGCTCTATAATACAGAGGACTACAAGTCCCAGGATGCAAGGCTGCACTGTACTATAAAGAGAAGGACTACAAGTTCCAGGATGCAAGGCTGCACTGTACTACAGAGAAGGACTACAAGTCACAGAATGCAAGGCTGCACTGTACTACAGAGGAGGACTACAAGTCCCAGCATGCCAGGCTGCACTGTAATACAGAGAAGGACTACAAGTCCCAGCATGCAAGGCTGCACTGTACTAAAGAGAAGGACTACAAGTTCCAGGATGCAAGGCTGCACTGTACTACAGAGGAGGACTACAAGTCCCAGGATGCAAGGCTGCACTGTACTACAGAGAAGGACTACAAGTCACAGAATGCAAGGCTGCACTGTACTACAGAGGAGGACTACAAGTCCCAGCATGCCAGGCTGTACTGTAATACAGAGAAGGACTACAAGTCCCAGGATGCAAGGCTGCACTGTACTACAGAGGAGGACTACAAGTCCCAGCATGCAAGGCAGTACTGTACTACAGAGAAGGACTACAAGTCCCAGCATGCAAGGCTGCACTGTACTGTGCTACAGCAAAGGACTACAAGTCCCAGCATGCAAGGCTGCACTGTACTACAGAGAAGGACTACAAGTCCCAGGATGCAAGGTTGCACTGTACTGTGCTCAGAGAAGGACAACAAGTCCCAGCATGCAAGGCTGCACTGTACTATAGAGGAGGACTACAAGTCCCAGCATGCCAGGCTGCACTGTACTACAGAGGAGGACTACAAGTCCCAGCATGCCAGGCTGCACGGTACTGTACTATAGAGGAGGACTACAAGTCCCAGTATGCAAAGCACTACAGAGAAGGACTACAAGTCCCAGCATGCCAGGTTGTACTGTACTGTGCTACAGAGAAGGACTACAAGTCCCAGCATGCAAGGCAGCACTGTACTACAGAGGAGGACTACAAGTCCCAGCATGCAAAGCACTACAGAGAAGGACTACAAGTCCCAGCATGCCAGGCTGTACTGTAATACAGAGAACGACTACAAGTCCCAGGATGCAAGGCTGCACTGTACTGTGCTACAGAGAAGGACTACAAGTTCCAGGATGCAATGCTGCTCTATAATACAGAGGACTACAAGTCCCAGGATGCAAGGCTGCACTGTACTATAAAGAGAAGGACTACAAGTTCCAGGATGCAAGGCTGCACTGTACTACAGAGAAGGACTACAAGTCACAGAATGCAAGGCTGCACTGTACTACAGAGGAGGACTACAAGTCCCAGCATGCCAGGCTGCACTGTAATACAGAGAAGGACTACAAGTCCCAGCATGCAAGGCTGCACTGTACTAAAGAGAAGGACTACAAGTTCCAGGATGCAAGGCTGCACTGTACTACAGAGGAGGACTACAAGTCCCAGGATGCAAGGCTGCACTGTACTACAGAGAAGGACTACAAGTCACAGAATGCAAGGCTGCACTGTACTACAGAGGAGGACTACAAGTCCCAGCATGCCAGGCTGTACTGTAATACAGAGAAGGACTACAAGTCCCAGGATGCAAGGCTGCACTGTACTACAGAGGAGGACTACAAGTCCCAGCATGCAAGGCAGTACTGTACTACAGAGAAGGACTACAAGTCCCAGCATGCAAGGCTGCACTGTACTGTGCTACAGCAAAGGACTACAAGTCCCAGCATGCAAGGCTGCACTGTACTACAGAGAAGGACTACAAGTCCCAGGATGCAAGGTTGCACTGTACTGTGCTCAGAGAAGGACAACAAGTCCCAGCATGCAAGGCTGCACTGTACTATAGAGGAGGACTACAAGTCCCAGCATGCCAGGCTGCACTGTACTACAGAGGAGGACTACAAGTCCCAGCATGCCAGGCTGCACGGTACTGTACTATAGAGGAGGACTACAAGTCCCAGTATGCAAAGCACTACAGAGAAGGACTACAAGTCCCAGCATGCCAGGTTGTACTGTACTGTGCTACAGAGAAGGACTACAAGTCCCAGCATGCAAGGCAGCACTGTACTACAGAGGAGGACTACAAGTCCCAGCATGCAAAGCACTACAGAGAAGGACTACAAGTCCCAGCATGCCAGGCTGTACTGTAATACAGAGAAGGACTACAAGTCCCAGGATGCAAGGCTGCACTGTACTGTGCTACAGAGAAGGACTACAAGTTCCAGGATGCAATGCTGCTCTATAATACAGAGGACTACAAGTCCCAGGATGCAAGGCTGCACTGTACTATAAAGAGAAGGACTACAAGTTCCAGCATGCCAGGCTGTACTGTAATACAGAGAAGGACTACAAGTTCCAGGATGCAAGGCTGCACTGTACTACAGAGGAGGACTACAAGTCCCAGCATGCCAGGCTGCACTGTAATACAGAGAAGGACTACAAGTCCCAGCATGCAAGGCTGCACTGTACTAAAGAGAAGGACTACAAGTTCCAGGATGCAAGGCTGCACTGTACTACAGAGGAGGACTACAAGTCCCAGGATGCAAGGCTGCACTGTACTACAGAGAAGGACTACAAGTCACAGAATGCAAGGCTGCACTGTACTACAGAGGAGGACTACAAGTCCCAGCATGCCAGGCTGTACTGTAATACAGAGAAGGACTACAAGTCCCAGGATGCAAGGCTGCACTGTACTACAGAGGAGGACTACAAGTCCCAGCATGCAAGGCAGTACTGTACTACAGAGAAGGACTACAAGTCCCAGCATGCAAGGCTGCACTGTACTGTGCTACAGCAAAGGACTACAAGTCCCAGCATGCAAGGCTGCACTGTACTACAGAGAAGGACTACAAGTCCCAGGATGCAAGGTTGCACTGTACTGTGCTCAGAGAAGGACAACAAGTCCCAGCATGCAAGGCTGCACTGTACTATAGAGGAGGACTACAAGTCCCAGCATGCCAGGCTGCACTGTACTACAGAGGAGGACTACAAGTCCCAGCATGCCAGGCTGCACGGTACTGTACTATAGAGGAGGACTACAAGTCCCAGTATGCAAAGCACTACAGAGAAGGACTACAAGTCCCAGCATGCCAGGTTGTACTGTGCTACAGAGAAGGACTACAAGTCCCAGCATGCAAGGCAGCACTGTACTACAGAGAAGGACTACAAGTCCCAGGATGCAAGGCTGCTATGCTCAGGTGGCCTAGAAGTTGTATTCCACCTCACACAGCCCAGTATGCTGGGACTTATAGTCCCCCCTCAGCTGTGTCTTGCAGTTTGGAATGCTGAGGTTACATAATAAGAGCTGCAGAGAGTCTCCTCACACCCAGCACTCTCAGTCTCAGTCTCAGTCTCGGAGTAGCACTGACCTGTACGGGGAGGACACACCGAGTCTCTCAGGTGACATCACACCGCCATGTTCCCGCATCTGGCGGCTTCTCCTCCTCCTCACAGGGAGACACCACAGCGTGACGTCACCGGCTCACGTGCTCCAGCCCGCCCGGGAGGGGCGGGGACAAGTGCTGGGCGGGAAGGAGATCTGCCTGAGGCAGGGAAAGTGTCCACAGTGCTGGAGCTGACCCCTCCCCCCCATAGGATTCTACACTGACATCTTGTGATCGGTGATGTGAGTATCGAATGACATTGTTAGAAATAAATATTATTTATTTATATATATTATATTATTTACCACTTCGCCATTTTTTGCGATTCGGCACTGGGTTACTTTAACCGACAATTGCGCGGTCGTGCGACGCTGTACCAAAATAAAATTCACGTCCTTTTTTTTCCCGCAAACAGAGCTTTCTATTGGTGGTATTTGGTCACCTGTGCGATTTTTATTTTATGCGCTATAAACAAAAAAAACAGCGACAATTCTGAAAAAAAAAAAAACAATATTTTCACATTCTGCTATATAAGATTCCCAATAAAAAAATTAAAAATCAAATTATTTTAACATTTTAGGTCAATTTGTTTTCTGCTACATATTTTTGGTAAAAAATAAAAATCGCAGTAAGTGTATTTTGATTGGTTTGCGCAAAAGTTATCGTGTCTACTAACTACGGGAAAGATTTCTGTCATTTTTATTTATTTATTTTTTTTTTTTACTAGTAATGGTGGCGATCTGCGATTTTTTGCGGGACTGCGACATTGCAGAGGACAGATCGGACCCCTAACTGACATTTTTGACACTTTTGGGGGGACCAGTGACATTACTACAGTAATCAGTGCTAAAAATATGCACTGTTACTGTAATAATGACACTGGCAGGGAAGGGGTTAACACAGTGGGTGATCAAAGGGGTTAAATGTGAGCCTAGGGGAGTGATTCTAACTGTATGGGGGAGGGGCTTGTGAAATGATCATAGAGATCTGCCATCCTAAGTAGCACCGCCCCCTAGAGGGATGCTGAGAATTACACTTCTTGGGTCCCCTAGGTTACCATTAGATACTGACAGCAGATAAACAGCATTAAAGTCCTCGGCTCAGTCAATGATTAGTCCAGGGGATTTGGTTCTTGTGTTTTATTTAGAACTGGGATGGGAGAAGGGATGAGTGGGATGGGAGAAGGGATGAGTGGGATAGGAGAAGGGATGAGTGGGATAGGAGAAGGGATGGGTGAAGGGATAAGTGGGATGGGAGAAGGATGAGTGGGATAGGAGAAGGGATGAGTGGGATGGGAGAAGAGGTGAGTGGGATAGGAGAAGGGATGAGTGGGATGGGAGAAGAGGTGAGTGGGATGGGTGAAGAGGTGAGTGGGATGGGAGAAGGGATGAGTGGGATGGGAGAAGGGATGAGTGGGATGGGTGAAGGGATGAGTGGGATGGGTGAAGGGATGAGTGGGATGGGAGAAGGATGAGTGGGATAGGAGAAGGGATGAGTGGGATGGGAGAAGAGGTGAGTGGGATGGGTGAAGAGGTGAGTGGGATGGGAGAAGGGATGAGTGGGATGGGAGAAGGGATGAGTGGGATGGGTGAAGGGATGAGTGGGATGGGTGAAGGGATGAGTGGGATGGGTGAAGGGATGAGTGGGATGGGTGAAGGGATGAGTGGGATAGGAGAAGGGATGGGTGAAGGGATGAGTGGGATGGGAGAAGGGATGAGTGGGATAGGAGAAGGGATGAGTGGGATAGGAGAAGGGATGGGTGAAGGGATAAGTGGGATGGGAGAAGGATGAGTGGGATAGGAGAAGGGATGAGTGGGATGGGAGAAGAGGTGAGTGGGATAGGAGAAGGGATGAGTGGGATGGGAGAAGAGGTGAGTGGGATGGGTGAAGAGGTGAGTGGGATGGGAGAAGGGATGAGTGGGATGGGAGAAGGGATGAGTGGGATGGGTGAAGGGATGAGTGGGATGGGTGAAGGGATGAGTGGGATGGGAGAAGGATGAGTGGGATAGGAGAAGGGATGAGTGGGATGGGAGAAGAGGTGAGTGGGATGGGTGAAGAGGTGAGTGGGATGGGAGAAGGGATGAGTGGGATGGGAGAAGGGATGAGTGGGATGGGTGAAGGGATGAGTGGGATGGGTGAAGGGATGAGTGGGATGGGAGAAGGATGAGTGGGATAGGAGAAGGGATGAGTGGGATGGGAGAAGAGGTGAGTGGGATGGGTGAAGAGGTGAGTGGGATGGGAGAAGGGATGAGTGGGATGGGAGAAGGGATGAGTGGGATGGGTGAAGGGATGAGTGGGATGGGTGAAGGGATGAGTGGGATGGGTGAAGGGATGAGTGGGATGGGTGAAGGGATGAGTGGGATAGGAGAAGGGATGGGTGAAGGGATGAGTGGGATGGGAGAAGGGATGAGTGGGATAGGAGAAGGGATGAGTGGGATAGGAGAAGGGATGGGTGAAGGGATAAGTGGGATGGGAGAAGGATGAGTGGGATAGGAGAAGGGATGAGTGGGATGGGAGAAGAGGTGAGTGGGATAGGAGAAGGGATGAGTGGGATGGGAGAAGAGGTGAGTGGGATGGGTGAAGAGGTGAGTGGGATGGGAGAAGGGATGAGTGGGATGGGAGAAGGGATGAGTGGGATGGGTGAAGGGATGAGTGGGATGGGTGAAGGGATGAGTGGGATGGGAGAAGGATGAGTGGGATAGGAGAAGGGATGAGTGGGATGGGAGAAGAGGTGAGTGGGATGGGTGAAGAGGTGAGTGGGATGGGAGAATGGATGAGTGGGATGGGAGAAGGGATGAGTGGGATGGGTGAAGGGATGAGTGGGATGGGTGAAGGGATGAGTGGGATGGGTGAAGGGATGAGTGGGATGGGTGAAGGGATGAGTGGGATAGGAGAAGGGATGGGTGAAGGGATGAGTGGGATGGGAGAAGGGATGAGTGGGATGGGTGAAGGGATGAGTGGGATGGGAGAAGGGATGGGAAAAGGGATGAGTGGGATAGGAGAAGGGATGAGTGGGATGGGAGAAGAGGTGAGTGGGATGGGTGAAGAGGTGAGTGGGATGGGAGAAGGGATGAGTGGGATGGGAGAAGGGATGAGTGGGATGGGTGAAGGGATGAGTGGGATGGGTGAAGGGATGAGTGGGATGGGTGAAGGGATGAGTGGGATGGGTGAAGGGATGAGTGGGATAGGAGAAGGGATGGGTGAAGGGATGAGTGGGATGGGAGAAGGGATGAGTGGGATGGGTGAAGGGATGAGTGGGATGGGAGAAGGGATGGGAAAAGGGATGAGTGGGATGGGAGAAGGGATGAGTGGGATGGGAGAAGGGATGAGTGGGATGAGAGAAGGGATGAGTGGGATGAGAGAAGGGATGAGTGGGATGGGATGAGTGGGATGGGAGAAGGGATGAGTGGGATGGGTGAAGGGATGAGTGGGATGGGATGAGTGGGATGGGAGAAGGGATGAGTGGGATGGGAGAAGAGATGAGTGGGATGGATGGTGATGGATGAGTGGGATGGGAGAAGGGATGAGTGGGATGGGTGATTCATCTATTATTGATAAAGGATGAGTGGTATGGGAGAAGGGATGGGAAAAGGGATGAGTGGGATGGGAGAAGGGATGAGTGGGATGGGTGAAGGGATGAGTGGGATGAGAGAAGGGATGAGTGGGATGAGAGAAGGGATGAGTGGGATGGGATGAGTGGGATGGGATGAGTGGGATGGGAGAAGGGATGAGTGGGATGGGTGAAGGGATGAGTGGGATGGGATGAGTGGGATGGGAGAAGGGATGAGTGGGATGGGAGAAGAGATGAGTGGGATGGGAGAAGGGATGAGTGGGATGGGTGAAGGGATGAGTGGGATGGGAGAAGGGATGAGTGGGATGGGATGAGTGGGATGGGAGAAGGGATGAGTGGGATGGGAGAAGGGATGAGTGGGATAGGAGAAGGGATGAGTGGGATGAGAGAAGGGGTGAGTGGGATAGGAGAAGGGATGAGTGGGATGGGTGAAGGGATGAGTGGGATGGGAGAAGGGATGAGTGGGATGGGAGAAGGGATGGGTGAAGGGATGAGTGGGATAGGAGAAGGGATGAGTGGGATGGGAGAAGAGATGAGTGGGATGGGTGAAGGGATGAGTGGGATGGGAGAAGGGATGAGTGGGATGGGTGAAGGGATGAGTGGGATGGGAGAAGGGATGGGTGAAGGGATGAGTGGGATGAGAGAAGGGATGAGTGGGATGGGAGAAGGGATGAGTGGGATGGGAGAAGGGATGAGTGGGATGAGAGAAGGGATGAGTGGGGTGAGTGGGATGGGAGAAGGGATGAGTGGGATGAGAGAAGGGATGAGTGGGATGAGAGAAGGGGTGAGTGGGATGAGAGAAGGGGTGAGTGGGATAGGAGAAGGGATGAGTGGGATGGGTGAAGGGATGAGTGGGATGGGAGAAGGGATGAGTGGGATGGGATGAGTGGGATAGGAGAAGGGATGAGTGGGATGGGAGAAGGGATGAGTGGGATGGGAGAAGGGATGAGTGGGATGGGAGAAGGGATGAGTGGGATAGGAGAAGGGATGAGTGGGATGGGAGAAGGGATGAGTGGGATGAGTGGGATAGGAGAAGGGATGAGTGGGATGAGAGAAGGGATGAGTGGGATGGGAGAAGGGATGAGTGGGATGGGAGAAGGGATGAGTGGGATAGGAGAAGGGATGAGTGGGATAGGAGAAGGGATGAGTGGGATGGGAGAAGGGATGAGTGGGATGGGATGAGTGGGATGGGAGAAGGGATGAGTGGGATGGGAGAAGAGATGAGTGGGATGGGATGAGTGGGATAGGAGAAGGGATGAGTGGGATGGGAGAAGGGATGAGTGGGATAGGAGAAGGGATGAGTGGGATGGGAGAAGGGATGAGTGGGATGGGATGAGTGGGATGGGAGAAGGGATGAGTGGGATGGGATGAGTGGGATAGGAGAAGGGATGAGTGGGATGGGAGAAGGGATGAGTGGGATGGGAGAAGGGATGAGTGGGATGGGATGAGTGGGATGGGAGAAGGGATGAGTGGGATGGGAGAAGGGATGAGTGGGATGGGAGAAGGGATGAGTGGGATGGGAGAAGGGATGGGAAAAGGGATGAGTGGGATGGGAGAAGGGATGAGTGGGATGGGTGAAGGGATGAGTGGGATGAGAGAAGGGATGAGTGGGATGGGAGAAGGGATGAGTGGGATAGGAGAAGGGATGAGTGGGATGGGAGAAGGGATGAGTGGGATGGGAGAAGGGATGAGTGGGATGGGATGAGTGGGATGGGATGAGTGGGATAGGAGAAGGGATGAGAGATGGGATGAGTGGGATGGGAGAAGGGATGAGTGGGATGGGAGAAGGGATGAGTGGGATGGGAGAATGGATGAGTGGGATAGGAGAAGGGATGAGTGGGATACTCCAACTAATAACCATGCACAATTCAGAGGACAACTGACTGTAGAATGCATCAAGGCCGCTGCTTCACCATTGCCACTGAAGTGAAGATAAGATTTCTGTTCCCACCTGAAGACTCTCTTCAGGGTTAATAACTTGGCACCCCCTTTCCTCTCACTGCCTGTGTGTGGAAGACCGCTGCGCAAATACGGTGTGATAAAAAATATTGCAATAATCTCCATTTTATTCTCTAGGGTCTCTGAAAAAAAATATATAATGTTTGGGGGTTTTAAGTAGTTTTCTAGAAAAAAAAACCTGATTATCTTGTAAACACAGAGTGTAAAAAATAGGCCTTGGGCTTAAGTGGTTAATACCCTCCCATCTCTTATACATATATTTATTTACAGTAGCCAGTTAGGCCCTGAATGTGGATATGAAGACGCATACATGCATGTTTCCCTACTGAAACCTCAGAACTATTGCTGATATCCTGGGCATTTACACAATAATACGCCATTATTGGTCTTGGACAATTTCCACCACTTTTTTTATCTGCCTTGCCTGCCATTATTTGAGTCGCACCGGGTCCGTATCAAGCTATTGATGTAAATTATACTTTGATAGTTTAAGATATTACTATATCACTGTTAGTATATAAAATATGCACACATAATGTTGTTGATGTTTTTGTGTACTAATTATTACATATCATTTGTAGAAATATCGGTCTGTTCTGGTCTCTCTGGCCCTGAGGAAGCCTCGTGCGAAAAGCGTCGGCTTGCTGGGACCCTTAGATCGTGCTCCACCTGAGACCCTAACGTCATCTCCTGATATTTAGTTATCAGCACTCCCCTGTTGGGAAGTATTTCTACAATGCATTTCTTATATGTTTGTTGTTTTTAGTTATGTCAGACATGGGTAACCATCCCTATGTATTGTTTTAATATGTACAATAAAATTATATTTTAGATAATTTTGTGTTGTATATGATCCTTCTCCTCCCACTAGCCCATAAAGCCCCATCTTTTCTAATTTGGTTATATATAGTATTCAGGGGTATGGGCCCCTCTACACGGTCATTTTTTGTTTATGGCACTGATGAGGTGGCTTTTATATGCAGCACCGATAGCCGGCACTGATGGGCACACCGGAGTGTTTTTCAGCTTGTAAAACGCTCATCTCCGAAGTTCCAAAACGCCCAAAAAGCAAAATCCCATTCATTTCAATGGCCCCTGTTCACATATGAGCGTTTTGTTGCCTGAAGCAAAACCCCTGAGGCTCAGAAGTACATGAGCTTCTTTTTTTGGCAGATTACAAGCATTTTTGGTCAGATGTCAATGCCTGCCTCCAAACACCTGCAAAATACGCCTGAAAACAATACGCACAGGTGTGAATGGAGCCCGATATGCAGCACTGATGGACACTGATAGGCGGCATTAATATGCAGCACTGATAAGCGGCACTGATAGGCAGCAATGATGGGCACTGATATGCAGCACTGACATAGTTGCCAACATTTGAAAACATTTCCAGGGACACTTTGCAGCACAGCTATCAATTTACTGACCACGCCCACTTCCCTAAAGCTCCCCCCACACTGCATAATTAATATCCGCCTACTTATCAGATTATAGCACAGGTGTCAAACACAAGGCCCGCGGGCCGAATGCGGCCCCCCATGCCATTTCATGTGGCCCTCGCACCTCTCCTGCCGCTCCGGCACCCACCCCACTCGTCTCTGTAGTTGGCAGCAGAGAGGACAGAGCTCCTTTGCCAGATCCTGCAATCCTCTGTGCAGCGGCAAAAAGTCTCGTCTTTGCCCACCCACTCCTCAGCAGTCTGCAGCAGAGAGGAGGGCAGAACTCCTCCTACAGATCCTGCACCCCTCTGTGAAGCCGCAGCACCACCTTGCCTTTGCCTCCCCTAGTCTCAGCATTCAGCAAACTCTGGAAGCGGACTCCAACCCTCCTCTGGTTCTCCTCCAGACCCTGCCCTTCTTCCCAGATCCACCCGCATCTTCTTCCTGGCAGCAGCACAAGGTAAGGGGGTGCATTGTGATGTAAGGAAGGGTGGGTGATTCTTGACTTCTGATGGTCGGGGGGGGGGGGGGGGGGTTTGACATCTCGTGTAAGGGTGCGTGGGATGCTCTGGACATCTAAGCCTACAGATATAACCGGCCCTTTGAGGGGGACCATAATGCTGATGCGGCCCCATGGTGAAATTGAGTTTGACACCCCTGGATTATAGGGTCTACTCAATAAACAGAGATTTAAAAGGGAATTTTAAACTTAAGGCCAAAGTAGCAGAGTTGGAATAATTCTCCCATTCAGCTGCACTGCTTCTGCCTAAAGTTTAAAATTCTCCTCACAATTCCCTGCAATTCTAAAGTGTGAAATGTGCTCAGGTGTGACCATACAAACAATGGAATATGGAAATATAAATAAAGTGCAAGGTGTAAATAAGTACGATTATACTATCTGGTATAATTAGGTTTTATGGTACTTATTTACACCTTGCACTTTATTTATAGTTACATATTATATTTTTTGTATGGTCACACCTGAGCACATTTCACACATTATTCACCTGTCAGGTTATCAGATATTTTTTGCACATAAGATTGTTGCTTTCATCCTACCTACCTTCATGTCTGTCAATGTGTCTTCACTCTCCAGGGGTCCTTCTCTGCTCTGCTGCGGCGGCCGGCGAGGCGCTGCCAAGAACGAGTGCCTTTGATTAAAAAATGGCGCCAACTGCGCATGCGCCCGCCCAGCCGAGCTTGTACAAGCTACGATGTCAGCCTGCAACCATTTTTTTTCTTTTTTACGGGCACTGGCTGCCCGTAACGGGTATTTACAGGCAGCCCGATTAACGGGCGCTTGCCAGGACAATGTAAATTACCCGGGACAGGCTCCTATTTATCGGGACTGTCCCGGCAAAAACGGGAAAGTTGGCAAGTATGCACTGATAGGTGGAAATGATGGGCACTGATGAGGAGGCACTGACAGGCATCCCAGATGGGCACTGGTGGGCATTGCTGATGCTCTGATAATCAATGAAATAAATACCAGTGCAGATCCCCCGTCAGAAGAGCCGCTTATTGGCTCTCCTCTACTTATACCCTGTCACTTCCTAGTAACGATGTGATCAGCTGTGATTGGACATGTTACAACCCAAAATGTAAATTAGTGATTGACCGATATCGTTTTTTTGTTGCCGCTACTGATATATTTTAGCCATTGCATATTGTATCGGCCGATTTTTATTTTTAGCACTTGACAGGTACTCTTGTGGAGGCAGGTACTCTTGTGGAGAGATCTGGGGGGTCTAATAGATCCCAAACCCCTCCTCTGCACTTGAAAGCATTCAAAATGCCAAGTTTAGCTGTTTTGAATGCTGTCATTTATTTTTTATCTGGCGCCGAGTACCCGGAAGTGATGTCATGACATCACTTCTGGGTTTTTACATGGGAGACCCGATCAGAGCTGAATGTGGCTTTGATCGGGTCTTTGGCAGCCGTGCAGGCTAGTTGCCCGGGTCTCCCGGTGGGACGGGAGACCCGGGCGAGCTGCGGAAGGGAGAGGGGACGTCCCCTCCCGCTCCTTGTAATGACAGCTGAGTGGCTTCTCAGCAGCATCGGTTGTCATTACAAGACAGCCGACCGTAGCCTTTGGATGCCGGTACCGGGATGATGCCTCTAGCTGCAGGTACAAGCACTTTCCGAAATATCGGCAATATCGGCCAAAAATAAACGTTTTTAAAAAATATTTATATTTTTAATATATAAATTGTATTATATTCGACTTTTTAATTAATTTCGTGAAATTGTCGGCCATTATCGGCACCATTAGCAGAAGAAAAGCACAAGAAAAATATATCCCTTTAAATTCTATGTATGTCTTCACGCTGGTCTGTTGCACATCCGTTGTGGCATTAAAAATCTTGCTTGCTGCATGTTTGGTCAGTTAAAAAAAAAAAAAAAACACACTGAAAACAACCATTGAAAACACATCTTTACCGCACCTGTGTTATGTTTTTGATTCAGTTTTATCTTTTTTGGTGCTGCAACCCGGGATCTAACCATTGATGTGGTTTTTAAGTCACATGACCTATGAAATAAACCATAATCACAGTAAAATTGCCGCAAATTCTTGTTAAAATGTTGAACGTCATATCGGCAAAAATGCAGATAACACCATTTTTGGCCGATATGTTTCTGCAGCCAAAATTTCAGTGCATCTCTATTTCTAATACATCTCTTTATTACAAGCACATTTTATATCTCAATCACACATACACTGATCAGCCATAACATTATCACCACTGACAGGTAAAGGGAATATCTTGTTACAATGGCATCTGAAAATTGGCGGGATGTATTAGGCAGCAAGTGAACAGGTTGTCCATGAAGTTGTGGTGAAAGCAGAAAAAAAAAAAAAAAATGGGCATCGCAGTTTGTTGTGTATGGGGCTGTGAAGCCCATGGTGACCCGTGTCCACAGCCAAAAGCTTCCACAATGGTCACATGAACATCAGAACTGGACTACGGAGCAATGGAAGAAGGTGGCCTGGTCTCATGAATCGCGTCTTCTTTTACATCATGTGGCTGGCCGGGTGCGTGTGCGTCACTTACCTTGGGTAGAGATGACCCCAGGATGCGGTATAAGAAGGCAAGTCGGCAGAGGCAGTGTGATGCTTTGGGCAATGTTCTGCTGGGAAACCTTGGGCCTCGCCATTCACGTGAATGTTTCTTTGGTGTCCATGCCTCAATGGGTCAGGGCTGTTTTAGCAAAAGGAATCCGCAATATTAGGTGGGTGGTCATAATGTTATGGCTGATCGGTGCATATACACAATGCATTACGCGAAGGAACACAGGAATTCTGTTCATACTTTTATTGTAGCATTTCATCATATGCTCTTAATCCGAATACAAAAAAAAGCATACATCTGAGTACACGAGCAAATAACCTTCAATCTACCGGACACTGTAGAAAGTTTTACAATGATCTTTCCCTACAAAATTTGGTAAGGTTCCCAGCATTATCGCTAAGTAACTGTACAACACCCCCCCCCCCCCCCCCCCGCAACAAACAATGTAGCGATTTGCCTAGAGGGCACAGCTGATTTGTGTATCCAGAACTAGAGGAACAAGAATATAATTCTAGCTATCGGAAGAGCAATATATCAGCAGTTCACCCGCAGAAATGGAAAATGTGGGTGACAACTGTCAAAATAGAATTAGAACACAGAACTCGGTGAAACAGGTTTTGGGTGCTCGGGCAATATTCAGCCTATCCATTCACTGGAATCAGTGACATCACTCTGGAATGAGGCACTTTGGTGAACTAACAGGCTGTGTTCTCTGAATACTGGCCAAGACTACAGTTCACCTGCTTCCATGAGATGTAGTCATTTATCCTTATTATTTAATAATTCCAGGAACTGCCATGTGCTTGAAGAATTCTGCAAGTAATAACGTCATAACTGGCTGTGCCAAAAAAAGTTAAAGATTTTAAACAAGCTGTGGATAAGAGTGCTGCAGAAGTTTTTTTTTCCTATCTGCAAATTGGTATCTCATGAAATTTGCACAGTAGTTTTTTATCATCTCATCTAACAGTATCTGTGAATAGAGGTTGTTGTAAGCGCTTTATTGCACCCCCTCTCCTGTCACAGCTCTCTAGCAATCACTGGAGAGCAGCTGTGAAAAATCTGTGTATTTTCACTTTACCTTCACAGGCTGGATGTGCATAGTGTCTGCCCTGATACTACATCATCATCATCATCATCATCCTTTTCCTCAAATGCAAATGTGATGGGATTGGCGGCATTGAGAGTGGTGATTTTATTATCAAAATGATTAACATTATTATCATCACGATTATTATTTTTACAGTGATCAGTAGTCAATGGACTTATTGTCCAAGGATTTTTTTATCCGGAGGATAAAGCCCCGTACACACGTAGTGATTGTCGGCCGAACGATCGGCCGTCTTTTGTCCGGTGCTGTACTGTCGATTGAAAAGTGCTAAAGACTGCACACGAATTTTGTCGGCCAACAACAGCCGACTGCAGAAGTGATGTCATGTGATGGTTAACTTTCCCTGTGTTTTTTCTTCTCTGAGCATGCCCAGTCTTGCTAATCTGCTGTATGTCGGCCGAATTCTGTACTGACTGAGGAACAATCGGCCGTTCTGGTGTTGGCCAACAAAAATTTTAAAGCCTGCACACCAGATTCTGTTCGGCCGAAAAGTCGCAGTCGGTTGTCGGAAGCATCATACGAACAAGCCGACAATCGGCCGATCGGACGTTGGCCGAATATTTACGGCCGACAACCGCTACGCGTGTACGGAGCTTTAGCGCTAGGACTATTTTCTATCCTCCTTTTCCTGGCTATAATTATCTAGATTTTCTATTGCTTGACACATCAATCTCATAGCACAGCACGGTAAGCCAATAGAAAGTATAATATTAATAACCCTAACCAATTGGAAAAGAGGGATGAGGTCATTCAATTCGGGAACACTTTTGAAGGCAAAGTTGATTTTTCACAGCTGCTATC
>NC_138775.1:27720019-27758288 GCF_965119305.1 Pelophylax lessonae | reverse complement strand
ATGGGAGAAGGGATGAGTGGGATGGGAGAAGGGATGAGTGGGATAGGAGAAGAGATGAGTGGGATGGGAGAAGGATGAGTGGGATGGGAGAAGGGATGAGTGGGATAGGAGAAGGATGAGTGGGATGGGAGAAGGGATGAGTGGGATGGGAGAAGGGATGAGTGGGATAGGAGAAGGGATGAGTGGGATGGGAGAAGGGATGAGTGGGATAGGAGAAGAGATGAGTGGGATGGGAGAAGGATGAGTGGGATGGGAGAAGGGATGAGTGGGATAGGAGAAGGGATGAGTGGGATGGGAGAAGGGATGAGTGGGATGGGAGAAGGGATGAGTGGGATGGGAGAAGGGATGAGTGGGATGGGAGAAGGGATGAGTGGGATAGGAGAAGGGATGAGTGGGATGGGAGAAGGGATGAGTGGGATGGGAGAAGGGATGAGTGGGATGGGAGAAGGGATGAGTGGGATAGGAGAAGAGATGAGTGGGATGGGAGAAGGATGAGTGGGATGGGAGAAGGATGAGTGGGATGGGAGAAGGGATGAGTGGGATAGGAGAAGGGATGAGTGGGATAGGAGAAGGGATGAGTGGGATGGGAGAAGGATGAGTGGGATGGGAGAAGGGATGAGTGGGATGGGAGAAGGGATGAGTGGGATGGGAGAAGGATGAGTGGGATAGGAGAAGGGATGAGTGGGATAGGAGAAGGGATGAGTGGGATAGGAGAAGGGATGAGTGGGATAATAACCATGCACAATTCAGAGGACAACTGACTGTAGAATGCGTCAAGGCCGCTGCTTCACCTTGCCACTGAAGTGAAGATAAGATTTCTGTTCCCACCTGAAGACTCTCTTCGGGGTTAATAACTTGGCACCCCCTTTCCTCTCACTGCCTGTGTGCTGACACCCATCTGCTGACTCTAGCCACTGGGGTGGTCCCCTTCCTGGGCAGACCCTTTGGCAAACTCCCCTGTACTCACGGACACTGTTTTTTCCAGAGTTGCTCCGCCTTCACCTCCTCAGTCTACTTCCACTGGACCTCTGGGTTCAGCCACTCTTTCTGGTCCACTAGACCGACTGCCTGTGACCACCATCCACAGCAAACAGGAGGAGAGATAGCCGTCACTTTCCTCCTGGGACCTGGCTTCCCACCCAAAGACCCCCTGTCACATGTGCCCTTGGCTTTTATAACGTATCCCAGAATGCACCACTGTTTGTGCCAACCCACTGAGATAGTTACAAAAGCCTGTGTGTAACTGGCTGGGTTTCCTCCACTTGTAATAGGAATAAAAATGATAATTTTTTTTTTTTAAACGGTGTAAAAATAAAAAATAAAATAAATAGTAAAAAAAAAATTAAAGCGCCCTGTCCCCGGTAGCTCATGCGCAGAAGTGAACGCATAGGGAAACCCCGCCCACATATGTAAATGGTGTTCAAACCAAACATGTGAGGTATCACCACAATCGATAGAGCGAGAGCAATAATTTGAGCCCTAGACCTCCTCTGTACTCTAAAATGATAACCTGTAGAAATGTTTAAAGTGTCGCCTAATGGATTTTTAAGTACCAAAGTTTGTCGCCATTCCGTGAGCGTGCGCAATTTTGAAGCATGCCATGTTGGGTATCTATTTACTTAGCGTAACATTATCTTTCACATTATGGAAAAAAATAGGGCTAACTTTACTGGATTCTTATTTTTTAATTCAAAAAAGTGAATTTTTTTTAAAAAAAATTGGAGTTTGGAAGACCGCTGCGCAAATACGGTGTGATAAAAAATATTGCAATAATCTCCATTTTATTCTCTAGGGTCTCTGAAAAAAATATATATAATGTTTGGGGGTTTTAACCACTTAAGCCCCGGAGGATTTGGCTGCTAAAAGACCAGGGTTTTTTTTGCGATTTTTTACTGCGTGACTTTAACGGACAATTGCGCGGTCGTGCGACGCTGTACCTAAACGAATTCCACGTCCTTTTTTTCCCACAAACAGAGCTTTCTTTTGGTGGCATTTGATCACCTGTGCGATTTTTTGATCATGCGCTATAAACAAAAAAAGAGCGTCAATTTTGCAAAAATAACAATATTTTTCACATTTTTTTTATATGAAATTCCCCAAAAAAAAATGTAAAAATCAAAATTTTTTAACATTTTTGGCCAATTTGTTTTATGCTACATATGTTTGGTAAGAAAAAAAAAAATCGCAAAAAGCGTATTTTGATTGGTTTGCGCAAAAGTTATCGCGTTTACTAACAAAGGGAAAGATTTTTGTCATTTTTGGTGTTTTTTTTTTTTTTAACGCATAATGGCGGCGATCTGCGATTTTTTTTGCGGTACTGCGACATTGCGGCGGACAGATCGGACCCTTGACTGACATTTTTGACACTTTTGGGGGTACCAGTGACATTACTGCAGTAATCAGTGCTATACATATGCACTGTTACTGCAAAAATGACACTGGCAGGGAAGGGGTTAACTTTATTGGACAGGGAGGGGTTAAGTGTGTCCTAGGGGCGTGCTTCTAACTGTAGTGGGACATTGCTATTGGTGTAAAAACAAAGATCAACGGTCCTACATAGTAGAACCGTCTAATATTCATTTTTACACCAGGGAGAATGACGGGCGGCTTGTTTACACAAGCCGCTCCGCCTTTCTCCCTTCACAGGAGCGATCGTAGTGTGACCGGCGGACATCGAGTCCGCCGGTCACACGCACTGACTTGTCTGTGAACGAGCCGCGGCGGGCGCGCGCCCGCCCGCAATTGGCTCGCAAGTCAGTGACAGGCGAGTGACGTATCCATACGTCACTCTGCCTGGCCGGGGCTGACCGCCGCAGTATATAGTCGTGCGGCTGTCGGCAACCGTTTAAGTAGTTTTTTAGAAAAAAAAACCTGATTTTATCTTGTAAACACAGAGTGTGAAAAATAGGCCTGGGGCTTAAGTGGTTAATACCCTCCCATCTCTTATACATATATTTATTTACAGTAGCCAGTTAGGCCCTGAATGTGGATATGAAGACGCATACATGCATGTTTGCCTACTGAAACCTCAGAACTATTGCTGATTTCCTGGGCATTTACACAATAATACGCCATTATTGGTCTTGGACAATTTCCACCACTTTTTTTATCTGCCTTGCCTGCCATTATTTGAGTCGCATCGGGTCAGTATCAAGCTATTGATGTAAATTATACTTTGATAGTTTAAGATATCACTGTTAGTATATAAAATATGCACACATAAATGTTGTTGATGTTTTTGTGTACTAATTATTACATATCATTTGTAGAAATATCGGTCTGTTCTGGTCTCTCTGGCCCTGAGGAAGCCTCGTGCGAAACGCGTCGGCTTGCTGGGACCCTTAGATCGTGCTCCACCTGAGACCCTAACGTCATCTCCTGATATTTAGTTATCAGCACTCCCCCTGTTGGGAAGTATTTCTACAATGCATTTCTTATATGTTTGTTGTTTTTAGTTATGTCAGACATGGGTAACCATCCCTATGTATTGTTTTAACCACTTTACCACCGGAGGATTTTGCGGTCTTACGTCCAGGCCACTTTTTGCGATTCGGCGCTGTGCGATTTTAACTGACAATTGCGCGGTCGTGCGACGCCGTACCCAAACGAAATTTACGTCCTTTTTTTCCCACAAACAGAGCTTTCTTTTTGTGGTATTTGATCACCTGTGCGCTTTTTACTTTTTGTGCTAAAAACAAAAAAAGAGCGTTTATTTTGAAAAAATAACAATATTTTTAACATTTTTTTATATGAAATTCCCCCCAAAAAAATGTAAAAATCAAATTTTTTTAAAATTTTTGGCCAATTTGTTTTCTGCTACCTATGTTTGGTAAAAAAAATCATGATAAGCGTATTTTGATTGGTTTGCGCAAAAGTTATTGCGTTTACTAACTACGGGAAAGATTTCTGTCATTTTTGGTGTTTTTTTTTTTAACGCGTAATGGCGGCGATATTGCGGCGGACAGATCGGACCCTTGACTGACATTTTTGACACTTTTGGGGGTACCAGTGACATTTCTACAGTAATCAGTGCTATATATATGCACTGTTACTGTAAAAATTACACTGGGAGGGAAGGGGTTAACTTTATTGGAGAGGGAGGAGTTAATGTATGCCTGGTGCTTACTGACATGTGGGGGGGGAGGTGACTGAGTGACAGAAGGACAGATCGGATGTTCAGCTATGCTGAACACTCCGATCTGTCAGTCCCTGTCACTTAGGAGATCCGCCCGCTCTGTTTACACAAGCGGGCGGATCTCCTCACTCGATTCCCTGACGATCGGGGCAGAGCAGCGGCGATCGCCGCCGCTCCTCCCCTGGCCCGACTCCCGCTGTGAATGAAAACAGCGGGAGTGCCGCCTACAGGGGGAGGAGTCCAGCAGCGTAGGTCTACGTCGCTGGACGATAACGAACCACTTTGCCGCAGTACGCTCAATGTGAGCGGTCGGCAAGTGGTTAATATGTCCAATAAAATTATATTTTAGATAATTTTGTGTTGTATATGATCCTTCTCCTCCCACTGGCCCGTAAAGCCCCATCTTTTCTAATTTGGTTATATATAGTATTCAGGGGTATGGGCCCCTCTACACGGTAATTTTTTGTTTATGGCACTGATGAGGTGGCACTTCTATGCAGCACCGATAGCCGGCACTAATGGGCACATCTGAGTGTTTTTCAGCTTGTAAAAACGCTCATCTCCGAAGTTCCAAAACGCCCAAAAAGCAAAATCCCATTCATTTCAATGGCCCCCTGTTCACATGAGTGTTTTGTTGCCTGAAGCAAAACCCCTGAGGCTCAGAAGTACATGAGCTTCTTTTTTTGGCAGATTACAAGCGTTTTTGGTCAGATGTCAATGCCTGCCTCCAAACACCTGCAAAATACGCCTGAAAACAATACGCACAGGTGTGAATGGAGCCCGATATGCAGCACTGATGGACACTGATAGGCGGCACTAATATGCAGCACTGATAAGCGGCACTGATAGGCAGCACTGACACAGTTGCCAACATTTGAAAACATTTCCAGGGACACTTTGCAGCACAGCTATCAATTTACTGACCACGCCCACTTCCCTGAAGCTCCCCCCACACTGCATAATTAATATCCGCCTACTTATCAGATTATAGCACAGGTGTCAAACACAAGGCCCGCGGGCCGAATGCGGCCCCCCATGCCATTTCATGTGGCCCTCGCACCTCTCCTGCCGCTCCGGCACCCACCCCACTCGTCTCTGTAGTTGGCAGCAGAGAGGACAGAGCTCCTTTGCCAGATCCTGCAATCCTCTGTGCAGCGGCAAAAAGTCTCGTCTTTGCCCACCCACTCCTCAGCAGTCTGCAGCAGAGAGGAGGGCAGAACTCCTCCTACAGATCCTGCACCCCTCTGTGCAGCCGCAGCACCACCTTGCCTTTGCCTCCCCTAGTCTCAGCATTCAACAAACTCTGGAAGCGGACTCCTCTGGTTCTCCTCCAGACCCTGCCCTTCTTCCCAGATCCACCCGCATCTTCTTCCTGGCAGCAGCACAAGGTAAGGGGGTGCATTGTGATGTAAGGAAGGGTGGGTGATTCTTGACTTCTGATGGTCGGGGGGGGGGGGGGGGGTTTGACATCTCGTGTAAGGGTGCGTGGGATGCTCTGGACATCTAAGCCTACAGATATAACCGGCCCTTTGAGGGGGACCATAATGCTGATGCGGCCCCATGGTGAAATTGAGTTTGACACCCCTGGATTATAGGGTCTACTCAATAAACAGAGATTGAAAAGGGAATTTTAAACTTAAGGCCAAAGTAGCAGAGTTGGAATAATTCTCCCATTCAGCTGCACTACTTCTGCCTAAAGTTTAAAATTCTCATCACAATTCCCTGCAATTCTAAAGTGTGAAATGTGCTCAGGTGTGACCATACAAACAATGGAATATGGAAATATAAATAAAGTGCAAGGTGTAAATAAGTACGATTATACTATCTGGTATAATTAGGTTTTATGGTACTTATTTACACCTTGCACTTTATTTATAGTTACATATTATATTTTTTGTATGGTCACACCTGAGCACATTTCACACTTTATTCACCTGTCAGGTTATCAGATATTTTTGCACATAAGATTGTTGCTTTCATCCTACCTACCTTCATGTCTGTCAATGTGTCTTCACTCTCCAGGGGTCCTTCTCTGCTCTGCTGCGGCGGCCGGCAAGGTGCTGCCAAGAACGAGTGCCTTTGATTAAAAAATGGCGCCAACTGCGCATGCGCCCGCCCAGCCGAGCTTGTACAAGCTACGATGTCAGCCTGCAACCATTTTTTTCTTTTTTACGGGCACTGGCTGCCCGTAACGGGTATTTACAGGCAGCCCGATTAACGGGCGCTTGCCAGGACAATGTAAATTACCCGGGACAGGCTCCTATTTATCGGGACTGTCCCGGCAAAAACGGGAAAGTTGGCAAGTATGCACTGATAGGCGGAAATGATGGGCACTGATGAGGAGGCACTGACAGGCATCCCAGATGGGAACTGGTGGGCATTGCTGATGCTCTGATAATCAATTAAATAAATACCAGTGCAGATCCCCCGTCAGAAGAGCCGCTTATTGGCTCTCCTCTACTTATACCCTGTCACTTCCTAGTAACGATGTGATCAGCTGTGATTGGACATGTTACAACGCAAAATGTAAATTAGTGATTGACCGATATCGTTTTTTTGTTGCCGCTACTGATATATTTTAGCCATTGCATATTGGTATCGGCCGATTTTTATTTTTAGCACTTGACAGGTACTCTTGTGGAGGCAGGTACTCTTGTGGAGAGATCTGGGGGGTCTAATAGATCCCAAACCCCTCCTCTGCACTTGAAAGCATTCAAAATGCCAAGTTTGGCTGTTTTGAATGCTGTCATTTATTTTTTATCTGGCGCCGAGTACCCGGAAGTGATGTCATGACATCACTTCTGGGTTTTTACATGGGAGACCCGATCAGAGCTGAATGTGGCTTTGATCAGGTCTTTGGCAGCCGTGCAGGCTAGTTGCCCGGGTCTCCCGTTGGGACGGGAGACCCAGACGAGTCGCAGAAGGCAGCGGGAGGGGGGGGGGGGGAACGTCCCCTCCCGCTCCTTGTAATGACAGCTGAGCGGCTTCTCAGCAGCATCGGTTGTCATTACAAGACAGCCGACCGTCGCCTTTGGACGCCGGTACCGAGGTGATGCCTCTAGCTGCAGGTACAAGCACTTTCCGAAATATCGGCCAAAAATACATTTTTTTAAAAAACATTTATATTTTAATATAGAAATTGTATTATATTCGACTTTTTAATTAATTTCATGAAATTGTCGGCCATTATCGGCACCATTAGCAGAAGAAAAGCACAAGAATAATATATCCCTTTAAATTCTATGTATGTCTTCACGCTGGTCTGTTGCACATCCGTTGTGGCGTTAAAAATCTTGCTTGCTGCATGTTTGGTCAGTTAAAAAAAAAAACGCACTGAAAACAACCAGTTGAAATGCATTGAAAACACATCTTTACCGCACCCGTGTTATGTTTTTGATTCAGTTTTATCTTTTTTGGTGCTGCAACCCGGGATCTAACCATTGATGTGGTTTTTAAGTCACATGACCTATGAAATATCAAACCATAATCACAGTAAAATTGCCGCAAATTCTTGTTAAAATGTTGAACGTCATATCGGCAAAATGCTGATAACACCATTTTTGGCCGATATGTTTCTGCAGCCAAAATTTCAGTGCATCTCTATTTCTAATACATCTCTTTATTACAAGCACATTATATATCTCAATCACACATACACTGATCAGCCATAACATTATCACCACTGACAGGTAAAGGGAATATCTTGTTACAATGGCATCTGAAAATTGGCGGGATGTATTAGGCAGCAAGTGAACATGTTGTCCATGAAGTTGTGGTGAAAGCAGAAAAAAAAAATGGGCATCGCAGTTTGTTGTGTATGGGGCTGTGAAGCCCATGGTGACCCGTGTCCACAGCCAAAAGCTTCCACAATGGTCACATGAACATCAGAACTGGACTACGGAGCAATGGAAGAAGGTGGCCTGGTCTCATGAATCGCGTCTTCTTTTACATCATGTGGCTGGCCGGGTGCGTGTGCGTCACTTACCTTGGGTAGAGATGGCCCCAGGATGCGGTATAAGAAGGCAAGTCGGCAGAGGCAGTGTGATGCTTTGGGCAATGTTCTGCTGGGAAACCTTGGGCCTCGCCATTCACGTGAATGTTTCTTTGGTGTCCATGCCTCAATGGGTCAGGGCTGTTTTAGCAAAAGGAATCCGCAATATTAGGTGGGTGGCCATAATGTTATGGCTGATCAGTGCATATACACAATGCATTACGCGAAGGAACACAGGAATTCTGTTCATACTTTTATTGTAGCATTTCATCATATGCTCTTAATCCGAATACAAAAAAAAAGCATACATCTGAGTACACGAGCAAATAACCTTCAATCTACCGGACGCTGTAGAAAGTTTTACAATGATCTTTCCCTACAAAATTTGGTAAGGTTCCCAGCATTATCGCTATGTAACTGTACAACCCCCCCCCCCCCCCCCGCAACAAACAATGTAGCGATTTGCCTAGAGGGCACAGCTGATTTGTGTATCCAGAACTAGAGGAACAAGAATATAATTCTAGCTATCAGAAGAGCAATATATCAGCAGTTCACCCGCAGAAATGGAAAATGTGGGTGACAACTGTCAAAATAGAATTAGAACACAGAACTCTGTGAAACAGGTTTTGGGTGCTCGGGCAATATTCAGCCTATCCATTCACTGGAATCAGTGACATCACTCTGGAATGAGGCACTTTGGTGAACTAACAGGCTGTGTTCTCTGAATACTGGCCAAGACTACAGTTCACCTGCTTCCATGAGATGTAGTCATGTATCCTTATTATTTAATAATTCCAGGAACTGCCATGTGCTTGAAGAATTCTGCAAGTAATAACGTCATAACTGGCTGTGCCAAAAAAAGGTAAAGATTTTAAACAAGCTGTGGATAAGAGTGCTGCAGAAGTTTTTTTTTTCCTATCTGCAAATTGGTATCTCATGAAATTTGCACAGTAGTTTTTTATCATCTCATCTAACAGTATCTGTGAATAGAGGTTGTTGTAAGCGCTTTATTGCACCCCCTCTCCTGTCACAGCTCTCTAGCAATCACTGGACAGCAGCTGTGAAAAATCTGTGTATTTTCACTTTACCTTCACAGGCTGGATGTGCATAGTGTCTGCCCTGATACATCATCATCATCATCATCATCCTCCTTTTCCTCAAATGCAAATGTGAAGGGATTGGCGGCATTGAGAGTGGTGATTTTATTATCAAAATGATTAACATTATTATCATCACGATTATTATTTTTACAGTGATCAGTAGTCAATGGACTTATTGTCCAAGGATTTTTTATCCGGAGGATAAAGCCCCGTACACACGTAGTGATTGTCGGCCGAACGATCGGCCGTCTTTTGTCCGGTGCTGTCCTGTCGATTGAAAAGTGCTAAAGACTGCACACGAATTTTGTCGGCCAACAACAGCCGACTGCAGAAGTGATGTCATGTGATGGTTAACTTTCCCTGTGTTTTTTCTTCTCTGAGCATGCCCAGTCTTGCTAATCTGCTGTATGTCGGCCGAATTCTGTACTGACTGAGGAACAATCGGCCGTTCTGGTGTTGGCCAACATAAATTTTAAAGCCTGCACACCAGATTCTGTTCGGCCGAAAAGTCGCAGTCGGTTGTCGGAAGCATCATACGAACAAGCCGACAATCGGCCGATCGGACGTTGGCCGAATATTTACGGCCGACAACCGCTACGCGTGTACGGAGCTTTAGCGCTAGGACTATTTTCTATCCTCCTTTTCCTGGCTATAATTATCTAGATTTTCTATTGCTTGACACATCAATCTCATAGCACAGCACGGTAAGCCAATAGAAAGTATAATATTAATAACCCTAACCAATTGGAAAAGAGGGATGAGGTCATTCAATTCGGGAACACTTTTGAAGGCAAAGTTGATTTTTCACAGCTGCTATCCAGGGATTGGCTGGAGAGTGTCTTTAAAGAGCCTACAACAGCCTCTATGACCAGTTAATGTTAAACGGGATAGTGAAAGGAATGGCAAAGGTCACTTTTAGTTTTATGGGGGGGGGGGGGGTTATACAAGAATTTTGGTACTTAGACATTTGTTAATAATTTAGAGAGGACCAAGGGGAAGAGAATGATTTTTTGTTTTTATAAAACTTAACGCAATATAAAATGAAGAAGTACTATCAGAGAGCTCCCTAGATTGCAACATCGCGCACCCACATCTATAGGAACAGACACAGATTCTTTGACTGGTTACTTGCGGTGTGAACTGTACCGCATTTTTAAACCATTCGGCCAGCTTTTGCAGCAGTCTTTTGTAACCTATAACTCTCCTCTGACCAAGCCAGGCAGCCAGAGCATGCTGGGACTCTGGCAGCTGTGCAACACCTGTATGGGAGGGCAGAGGTTGCCAAAGACTGCTTCAGAGAAAGTAACAGATGTGAGAATGGCAGCAATTTAGTAGGAGGAAAATTGGAATCTTATGAGGCCGTAGTGTTCCTGCAATCTCCAGGCTCCCTCAGTTTGATGAGAAAATGTACAAGATAGGAGAATCCCTTTCGTTCTGTAGTGCTGTTGTTGCGATTAACCGACAGATGCCATGATGGCATCTACTGGATACTCCTCTTTGCTGCGGGCTGTGACTTGCATCGTTACAGTATCTGTCAGAACCAACTTTGCACGTACCAAAATGTCATGCCCTCCTCGAAACACACCTGCAAAAAAAAATAAAAATAAATAAAAAAATGACACACAGAAGCTTTTTTGCACAACCAAGGATTATTTAAAGCCCAACTCCAGGCAAAACAAAAAAAGGATTTCCCATGCAGTGGGGCTATGCCCTCACTGCAGGGGTCAACTGCTCACTTTTGGAGAATGGAGAAATAACTTACATAATCCTCTGAATCTCCCTGTGGCTTCTGTGTTCTGTGGGGGCATGCTGTGGTCACTGTGCATTGATTGGGGGCATGCTGTGGTCACTGTGCATTGATTAGGGGCACGCTGTGGTCACTGTGCAAATCGATTGGGGGCACGCTGTGGTCACTGTGCAAATCGATTGGGGGCACGCTGTGGTCACTGTGCAAATCGATTGGGGGCACGCTGTGGTCACTCTGCATCGATTGGGGGCACGCTGTGGTCACTCTGCATCGATTGGGGGCACGCTGTGGTCACTCTGCATCGATTGGGGGCACGCTGTGGTCACTCTGCATCGATTGGGGGCACGCTGTGGTCACTCTGCATCGATTGGGGGCACGCTGTGGTAACTCTGCATTGACATTGATCCCCCCCTTCAGCGGCCCATGGAGAAATTATCAAACGTTGACCGCGGCGATACAAAAAAGGTTGGGGAGCACTGCTGTAGACTATAGTAGTCTGCCTGTGGCTGTACAGGCATTCACACATCTTGGCCACACCTAGCTATAGACTGACAGCTGCTCTAGTAAAGAGTACCACTGTAAATAGAGCAAGATTGTGAAAAGGGCCAAAGTCACATAAGAGTACTGTGAATCTCCACCTTCAATGGCAGAAAACAATGATCATTGTTGGCGGCTATAGGGCGTGACATGGAATTTCACTGTATAGTTCATTAGATTGTAAACTCTCTTTAATTTAAAAATAACAAACAGGTTATACTTACCTCCTCTATTCAGTTGGTTTTGCACAGAGCAGCCCCGATCCTCCTCTTCTCGGGTCCCTCTTCTGTGGTTCTGGCCCCTCCCTCCTGTTGAGTGCCCCCACAGCAAGCAGCTTGCTATGGGGGCACCTGAGCCAAGTTACAGCTCCCTGTGTCCATTCAGACAAGGGTGCAGCAACCCGGCACCTCTCTTTCCTGATTGGCTGACTGACTTTGTTTGACAGCAGCGGGAGACAATTGTGCCATGCTGCTATCCCAGGCAATGAGGAGGGGAGTCCCGGGCAGCTAAGACAATCCTACAACATTGCTGGATAAAGATGGGCTCAGGTAAGTATTAGAGGGCCTGCTACACACAGAAGGGTATTTTTATCCTAATGTATAGAATGAATTAAGATTAAAAAAAAAAAAAAAAACCTTCTGCCTTTAGAATCCCTTTAAAGTGGAGCTCCAGCCCCTTGCGGCTTCACAGCTGGTTTTCCACTGCGCATGCACCAATCGCACTGTGTTTTCTCAATGGGCAAACTGAGGCTAGAGCTGAACTTCGGGCTGAGTGGGAGCAGGTACCACAAGGGGCCAAATGTGGCACCGGAGTTGGTGGGCAGGGAGAGAGGCAGACAAGTGGAGCTTCCCCTTTTGCCCTTTTGGGTGGAGCTCCGCTTTAAGAAAAAATGTATTTGTGCAAAATTTTAAAGCAGTATTTGAATGAACGACTTGAAAAATACTGTAAAAGAGAAGTTTGGGTTAATTTTTTTTTTCAAAATCATACCTAGGTTACCCAGATGCTGCATCTGTCCCCCACCGGCTCTAAGACTGAGAACCGTGCGATCAAAGACCGCTGACTGAAGCGCTGGGCTGTGGGGAGGCGGCGGCTCATTTTATTGTTGGGATCTTGCCCGAGCCTGGACCAGCTCTGTTATGTCAGCTGACGGTGGGCTTCAGCACAGAAGTACAGCCAAAACGAGCTTTGGCTGTACTTCTTTAGGGTAATAGGTAACTCTTAGTTTTTCAGTGTGACGTTAGCTTACTGGTACTCTGATTCTCACAGCTGCATCTTACCTGCCAGGTACAGCGAGTGCGCATTTTTGTTTTCAGGTACTTTATCTGACCTCTCGCAGGGCTGCATTCCCAGGAATTTTATCACATTTCCTACTGCATCTGTATAAAGACGAACATTTCAGGTGCTCTCATGAATCATATAGAAGGAACGGTGGTTTGAACTCCCCCCCCCCCCAAATTCATTTTAACCCCACAGTATAAACATTAATGTGAAATTAAAAAAAAAAAAAAAAGTAAAACACCCAAACACAATCACAGGTAAAAAGACAACAGCAGCAATTCATATACAGGCAGTCCCTGGGTTACAAACATCCGACTTACAAACGACTCCTACTTACAAACGGTGGGAGACAACAGGAAGTGACGAGAATTCTCCCCCTAGGAAGGGAAATTCACTCCTGTAAGAGTTCTCATGGGAAAAAGGTGTCTCCACTGAGTCCCCGTTCACACTGGGGCGACCTGTGAGGCGACCTGGTCGCCTCACAGGTCGCCTTCCATAGGGAAGCTGCGGACCCGTTCTAATAGGAGCGACACAAGTCGCTCCGACTTAGAAAAAGGGTCCAGAGCTTCTTTGGGGTGACCCGGAGCGACCGTCATAGACTTCAATGTTATGAAGTCCGTGCCGGCCGCTCCGAGGTCACGGCGCGCTGCTCGCACCGCGACCTCGGAGGTCACCCCTGGAAGTCGGATCGCCCCAGTGTGAACGGGGCCTGAAGCTTTATCACCAATCCTTGTTTCCACAACAACCCAAAATTTTCAAAATCCAATTGTCAAAAGGGATAGAAAGTGAGGTGAAATCTTCTGAACAGGGGTAGAGACAGCAAAACAAATGGTACAGGGGTGCTATCCCAAAAAAAAAAAAAAAAAAAAAAAAAAAAAACGTAAAAATTATTCTTTTGGAGCTACACTTACAAAATGTGCCTGTTTCGACTTACAAACAAATTTGACTTAAAGAGGTTGTAAACCCTCGAAACTTTTTTTTTTTTTCTGCAACCTGAAAGAGAAACCCATAATGAGCTAGTATGCATCGCATACTAGCTCATTATGAAATACTTACCTAAGAACGAGCCCCTGCCGTGCCGCCCATTCACCTGTATGACAGGCGACATGTCCAGTCGCCCGTCTTCCGGGATTGCGGCATCCGGCCATCTGATTGGCCGGAGCCGCGGTGACGTCACTCCCGCGCACGCGAGCCGACGGTCACGGCACGGGGCTCTGAAGAAACGGCACCAGCGGCCGTTCCTTCAGAGCGCATGCGCCAGTGATGTCACTGGCTGCATGTTTAGGTAAATATCTCCTAAACGGTACATGTTAAGGAGATATTTACAGTACCTATAGGTAACCCTTATCATAGACTTACCTATAGGTACAAGTGTCAGAGGAGGGTTTACTTCCTCTTTAAGAACAAACCTACAGTCCCTATCTTGTTTGTAACCCGGGGAACGCCTGTAGTTGAAACACTTCTATTATAGAGCTTGTGGATTTACCGTCTAGCGATTTGATGGTGGATAAGTTGAAAGTTTCCTCCTTTTCAAAATCGTCTCCCACCTCCTCCCAAGCAGCACCAAAGTTGGGCTTCAGAACTTTCTGTATGTGGTCTACTACTGTCACTTCAATGTCTTCAAGCTTCAGGATGAAAAAAATGACATTTGTAAAGGGTTAATCATACAGCCGAGGACTTCACCTGTATAAGGCTCCGTTTCCAATGTTGCGACTTGCTGTGCGACTTGGCACAGCAAGTCAAAAGTCATTAATTTCCATTCGGCCCGTTCTAACTGCCGCGACTTGAGTTGCGGCGACTTGAAAAGTAGTTCTCGCACTACTTTTGGGCTGACTTCTGTGCGACTTCCTTCTATAATGAGGGACAAGTCGCACTGAAAGCCGCAAACAACTTGCACTACGAAGTCGCACGACTTCGTAGCCGCAATAGTGGAAACGAAGGCTCATACAGATCATTGAAAAAGTCTAATAATGAAACTCCAGGTGTGCTGTGAAAATGCAGCAGGGCTCTTCAGGCTGTTTACACCTGGGCGAATTGAATAGCAGGTGGAATTCCCACGATCCTACCAGCAATTCCAAATCTTGGGACGCGTTTGTGATGCCATTACTTCTGAATGGCCCACCAATCGTGCCGTAGTTTCACGATTGTTGTGCGATAAATCGTGCTGCAATTATGGCAAATCGCAACGCGCGACACTTGTCACTCAAAAGAAAAACAGGAGTTTCTTTTGAGGGCAGCGTTGCGATTTGCCATGATTGCGGCACAACTGGGGTGCCATTTAGAAGTAATGGCATTGCACACGCATCCCGCGATTTGTAATGTAAATAAAACAGCATCCTCCTACTTACCACATACTCATCATCATAGCCCTCTTCTTCAGCCTCTCCTGTATTGGGGTCACAATCCTTCACGGTGAACTTCAGCATGCAGCTGAATGTGCAGGAATCTGAGACAACACACAAAATCAGGTTACACCCTTATACGGGCTCCATCTTGTATAAAGACAGTGATGTGCCAAGCTTATTCAAAATTGCTAGAGAGGGTCTGGTAAAACATTGCAGTTAAGTCACATTTTTACTGCCCCCAACCGCTCCCCCTTTACCTGAAAACGCAGCAAAGAGGGGTGTACACATATCACAGCTGCAAAATGCTTTGCGTCGTGGCAACGGCAAGAATTATAGCCCCTGATGCATTCAGCGGGCACTACCACCTGCCAAACACAACCCACTGAAGTGAATGCAGCTGCACTGCAACTGCAAGCAATGCATGCGGTTGCAGTGTGATATTTAGGGGGTTAAAACAGGTGGCAAGGACACAACATATCACCAGTTCACAGCCTGTCAAAAGCCTCTGAAAAGTGATCCAAACTCAGAGCATCCTTGCCACTAGTGTGAATGAGCCCTTACAAAGCTTTTAGCAAGCTCGGTTTAAACATTAAAGCTCTAGAGTAGTGGTCTCCAAACTGCAGCCCCATGGCCGAATGTGGTCCTTTGCTTGCCTTTATCTGGCCCTCAGGGCACTATTCCCCCTACTGGCACCATTCCTTCCACTGACACCAACAGTGAGGACCCATTCCTTCCACTGACACCAACAGTGAGGACCCATTCCTCTCACTGACACCAACAGTGAGGACCTATTCCTCTCACTGACACCAACAGTGAGGACCCATTCCTCTCACTGACACCACCAATGGGGAATTTTTCCATCCACTGACACCAATGATGAGACACTAGTCCTCCCACTGAAACCAGTAATAAGGCATAATTTCTCCCACCGATATAAACAATTATGTACTATTCCTCCCACTAATGCCAAAAATGTCCCACTATTCCTCCTCCTACTGACTAGAGGCACTATGTAATTTTTTTTACTCCCACTGACGCGGGGCATCTTCTACTTCCACAGACCACTCCAGGCCCCCTAAAGTCTGAAGAATAGTAAGCTCTTGGTTTAGAAGTATCTATCTATCTATCTATCTATCTATATATATATATATATCTCTATCTATATCTATCTATATACACACTGGATTTTTTTTATACTACTAATGGCAATGATCAGTGACTGTGGGCAAGTAGGCAATCTGACACTGGGGGGGGGGGGGGGGGACTGACTGTCACTGACATCACCAGTGACACCAATACAGTGATTAGTGCTAATGATATACGCTGTCACTGAACTAATGACACTGGCTGGGAAGGGGTTAATATTTAGGGGCAATCAAAGGGTTAACTGTGTGCCTAACAATGTTTACTCTATGTGCTGTGTAAGGTTTTACATCGCCCTGACAGAAGAGAGCTCTGTGATGTTTACCACCACAGAGCTCTCTTCTGTCATTCGCTCAGCAGGGGCCAGCCATAAATCATGATTTGTGGCCGGGAGCCGCTGATCGGCTTGTGCTGCAGTGAATCGAACATAGCCAGGGCGGCGGGCACGCGTGCATCCCCTACCCGGAAGAAGCAAATCACGTACATTTATGTAATCGGACGCGGGGGGGGGGGGGGGGGGGGGGGTGTCGCTCTGCTGCAGTAAATAAATTATAAACACTGAACATTTTTGCTAGATTACAAATGTTACATACATGCGGAGGGATCATCCTCAGGAATAGAGGTCAGAGTGTAACATGTTCCCGGCTGGTTGTAGGACAAAGACTTTACAGGGATGTAAGAAAGGACCTCATATCCCTCTGTGGGCTCCATCTGTACAGTGACGTTCTCCAGAATCTGGTCGTTCAGTGTGTTGGTACAATCAAACTGCAATAGGAGCATATATTCTGTCACTATTGAGCACAATGTCACATTAAATAATCACATTATACTTTATATGGCCAAGAGTTTGTGAACTAATCCTTATATATGGGTTGAATACATCCCATTCCAAAACCATGACTTTTATTATGGAGTTGGAAGCCCCCTTGCTGCTATATTAGCTTCCACTTATATGGGAAAGCTTGCACAAGATTTTTGGAGGGTGCCTGTGGGAACATGTGCCCATTCAGCTAAAAGAGCATTTGTGAGGTCAAGTACTGATGTTGGATAAGAAGACCTGGCTCATGACCAGCCTTCATGTTCATCCCAAAGGTGTTCAGTAGGGTTGAGCTTAGGGCTCTGTACAGACTACTCGAGTTCCTTCACACCAAACCAGGTCTTTGTAGAGCTGGCACAGGGGCATGGTTATGGTAGAAAAGAGAAGGGCCTTCTTTGAACTGTTGCCACAAGGTAGGAAGCACACAATAGTCTAAAATGCCTTTGTAAGCTGTAGCATTAACAGTGGCTTTCACTGGAAACATCGGAACTAGGGATCGACCGATTAACCACTTGCCGTCTGCTCACTCGAGCAATACTGCGGCAAAGTGGTTCGTTATCATCTGGCGACGTAGACCTACGTCGCCAGACACTCCCCTTTCTCAGCGGCGCGCGCCCGTCCACCGGAGGCTCGCTCCCGCTGTATTCAGTCACAGCGGGAGTCGGGCCTGGGGAGGAGCAGCGGCGATCGCCGCTGCTCTTCCCCGATCGTCGGGGAATCGAGTGTGGAGATCCGCCCGCTTGTGTAAACACAAGCGGGCGGATCTCCTAAGTGACAGATTGCAGGGTTCAGCATCAAGAACCCTTGATCTGTCCTTGTGTCACTCAGTCATCTCCCCCCCACACGTTAGTAAGCACCAGGCATACATTAACCCCTCCCTCTCCAATAAAATTAACCCCATCCCTGCCAGTGTCATTTTTACAGTAACAGTGCATATATATAGCACAGATTACTGCAGTAATGTCACTGGTACCCCCAAAAGTGTCAAAAATGTCAGTCAAGGGTGCGATCTGTGCGCCACAATGTCGCAGTCCCGCAAAAAAAATAAATAAAAAAAAATAAAAAAATCGCAGATCGTCGCCATTACTCGTTAAAAAAAAAAAAAACACCAAAAATGACAGAAATCTTTCCCTTAGTTAGTAAACGCAATAGCTTTTGCGCAAACCAATCAAAATACGCTTATTGTGATTTTTTTTTTACCAAACATAGGTAGCAGAAAACAAATTGGCCAAAAATTTTAAAAAATTTAGATTTTTACATTTTTTGGGGGGGAATTTCATATAAAAAAATGTGAAAAATATTGTTATTTTTTCAAAATTGACGCTCTTTTTTTTGTTTATAGTGCAAACAGTAAAAATCACACAGGTGATCAAATACCACCAAAAGAAAGCTCTGTTTGTGGGAAAAAAAGGACGTAAATTTCGTTTGGGTATGGCGTCGCACGACCGCGCAATTGTCAGTTAAAGTCGCACAGCGCCGAATCGCAAAAAGTGGCCCAGACGTAGGACAGCAAAATCCTCCGGTGGTAAAGTGGTTAATCGGCAAAGCCGATCTGCATTTTCCCCAATATATCGGAATCGGCCCCTGAGGTTACCGATTTTTTTAAAAGTGCTTGTACCGGAGTGATGCCTGCAACTAGAGGAATCACCGATACCGGCGTCCATAGCCGACGTTTTTTTTTTAAATGTACAAAATCGACTGATATGCATTGGCCAAAATATAGGTAGGTATCGGCAACGAAAAACCGATAGCGGTCGATCACTAATCTGAACTCTATCATTTGGAGGGGGGGGGGGGGGGTCCACAAACCTTTGCTCATACATTACAGCATAAGTAACTTATCAGACCAGCCATTCCACAGCTTCATCTGCCAATTTAGTCTCACCTGGAAAACTAAGTGATTAGCAAAAGTGTGTTTTGTACAGCGAACCACATATTCGGTCTCAGATTCCGTGAGGGCGACGGGTTCTACAGAAGACTTAAACAATGGTCCAAGACTTTTAAATTCTGGCACAGCTGCAAGTTGCTCTGGAACAAAAATAATAGATTTAAATATCGAACCCTTTGCTTAGTACATTTAGTTCATTGCTTAGGTTAGTCAAGTTTCATCTCTGTTAACTTTGAATATGCGTTTTTCAGCCCCCCCCCCCGAAGAATATTACCTTGTTAATTCAGTACATCTACTCACCTTGGAATATCTCTTGTCTTGAGGACACCACTTTCTCTGGCTGTTTTACCGTTGCAGCAGGCACATTTTCTAGTAGAAAATAGTAAAAGACACTTTATTTGGGGATAGACATTTGAATAAAAAGTAATATAAAACCTAATACCGATATTTTGGTCATCGGATATCTGTATCGGCCGTTCGTTTCGGACATTTAAAAAGATTTTTTTTTTTTTTTTTTTTTTTTTATACACAGGTACTGATGAGGAGGGACCCCCAAACCCCTCCTCTGCACTTAAAAGCATTCAAAAAAAGTTTGGTTGTTTTGAATGCTGTCTTTTTTTAATTTGGCGCCGAGTACACGGAAGTGATGTCATAACATCACTTCCGGGTTTTTACATGGAGACTCGATCAGAGCCGAATGCCCCGGTCTCAGCCGCATCGGTTGTCATTACAAGACAGCCGACCGTCGGCTATGGACGCCGGTACCGGGGTGATGCTTCTAGCAGCAGGCATCACTTGGGTACAGCACTTTCCCAAAATAATCGGCAATATCGGTAACCTCCGGGGCCGATTCCGATATATTGGGGAAAGTGCAGATCGGCCCCCGATATATCGGCTTTGCCGATAATCGGTCGATGCCTAGTTACTTAACCCACAACAGTAAAATCAGTCTGTATATGCAGTAAAGCATGCTTGTTATACTGTGGAACTTAAGGGGTTAATCCTCTGCATTGTGTAAAAAGGCTGTTTGATCCGGTCTTCTCTGATCCTCCCAATTTTTAACAGTCCCCAATCTATCTGCTGATAGTACAGAGCCCTAAGAGGCATTCTGCGCATGCTCAGTTTGGGGTGTATTGCTAGAGGGTGCATGTGATCAGCACAGGGCCAATCAGCATTGTTCAGACAATGAGTCAGGGGTCCTGCAGCCTCATAGGACAGTCAGAAGAGAATGAAAACTCCTCCTACAAGCTTTAATGAGTGCTCATCCAGACACGGATAGAAGTCACAAGACTGCTATATACTGCTGATGAGAAAGGGTATTTAGCAGTTTATATTTACTAAAATGATTTAATGTTCTGTGTGGGAGACCAAGTATAGTGAATGCAGGCTCCTGGGTTTAGTAACACAGTGGAACTTTAGTCAAAAAATAAGGTCCTTCAGGCTGGCCTTTTTTTGCAGGTATAGCTATGTAAAAGTAACTTTCTACACTATTTAAAATCCAGTAATACCGGTACATTGTGTTACCCTGCTCTGCACATGCTCAGTTGCTCTCAATTTTTAGGTACTTCCAAATTTGTAGAGGTCGATCTGCTGACTGCCTTTAAGTGGAAGCTCTCCTATCCTTTACAGCCAAGGAAGATGCTTCTGTTTATCTGCAACTGCCATGGTGCTGCACATGTGATTAGTTATCAAAATTGATAAATAATGCAGCGCCAAAGTGCTCTGTGAAAATAAGAATGTGAAGGGAATAGTGGAAACATAAATGTGAAAACCTCAAATAAATAAATCCTCAATACCGTGAAAAAAATATCTATACCATGAAACAAAATACTAAATAATAGTTATAATCACACATCAAAATTATATAATTAGTTTAGCAATTATGTGCATCAAGATAAGTGCCTAAAAAATATATAAATCCCAGTACAGATGCTCCTTTGAATGCTGTGCTAAAAAAGCTGGTGCTCCAAAAGAGTCCCAAATATAAATAGTCCAATTGTACTGTGCTTAGAAAACAGGTGTAATGCTTCACTTTACTCCTTCAGTGCTCTAGGGCTAGGCAAAAGTGCTAACTAGCAGCTCACCTCATTCTTATGGGCCATACACACTATAAGATTTTCTGAAGACTTTTTCCTTTAAGCCCCGTACTGATCGTCGGCCGAACGATCGGCCGTCTTTTGTCCAGGGCTGTCGTGTCTGTTGAAAACTGAAAAAAAGACTGCACACGAATTTTGTCGGCCAACAACAGCCGACTGCAGAAGTGATGTCATGTGATGGTTAACTTTCCCTGTGTTTTTTCTTTTCTGAGCATGCCCAGTCTTGCAAATCTGCTGTCTGTCGGCCGAATTCTGTACTGACTGGCGAATAATCGGCCGTTCTGGTGTTGGCCAACAAAAATTTTAATGCTTGCATGACAGATTCTGTTTGGCCGAAAATGCGCTGTCGGCAGCATCATACTAACAAGCCTACAATCGACCGATCGGTCGGCGGCCGAATATTTACGGCCGACAATCGGTACGTGTGTACGGGGCTTTAGATTTACCAAAACCATATAATATGAGGTCAAACCTAAACACTTTCAATTTGTATGCAATCTGGCAGGCCCTTGCACTACATAGAAAAGGTAAGTCTGAAGGAAATCTACCAACAACAGTTGGATAGTGTGTATCCAGCTTTAGACTCCATATAGTATAGTATTTTCTTTCATGGTATAGATATTTTGTTCACGGTATTGAGGATTTATTTACGTGAGGTTTTCACATTTATGTTTCCACTATTCCCTTCACATTCTTATTTTCACGGATGCTTTGTTTGGCACTTCAGCGCTGCATTATTAATCAATTCTGGCAATTTCTGGTGTGAAGTGTGAGCACTGAATGCATGCTGCCATAGGTATTTATGAATTTAACATATTATTTTTGATTGCGTGGATTATACTTCCTTTTTTATGTGATTAGTTATGACACCAGCAATTGGATGGTTTGACAGTTTGGTTGAGGACACAAGCAAATGTGACAGTTAGCAATCCTGGCGTTCCCCAAATGTAACTGTTAAATCTACGGGTTTAGTTCCACTTTATGATTACTGCTGTTCAGGGACTCTGGGCTCCAGCAAAATGGCAGCCTCCAGCGAGAAGAAACAGGAGCAATGCTGGAGGCAATTTACAGCACACACTCATTTTGGTAGCCTAATTATTAATGTGGAATGTATGTTCCCTGCTAAAGAACATTATCTTATAACAAGTTGTTATGGGTAAAGTTCCACTTTAAAGCAGAATTAAACCCTCCTATCCTTTACAGCCAAGGAAGTGGCTTCTGTTTGATGTACAACCGCCGTGGTGCTTCACATGTGATCTGTTATGACACCGGCCATTTGATGGTTTGACAGTTTGGTTAAGGACACAAGCAACTGTGACAGCAATCCCGGCATTCAAGGAATGGAACCGTTCTTTGAAATTGTTAAAAATCGATGGGTTTAGTTCTGCTTTATGATTTACTGCTGGGGGTCTGGGCTTCAGCAAAATGGCATCCTCAGGCAAGAAGAAACAGGAACAATGCTTACGGCTCACACTCATTTTAGTAGCATAATTATTAATATAGAATGCTGCAAAAGAAAATACATTTTTATCAAGTTCTGCTTTGGGATGTTAAATGCTTGGGAGTTCAACATTCAGCATTAAAGTAAACCCCCCTCCATTGCGGGGGTTACGTTCCGGACCCAGCTGCGAAAAGTGAAAATCCGCAAAATAGAAAAACCCTATTAAAATGCATTGTAGGCATGTTTTTTTACTGTCACTGTACGTGTAAAAGCATTTTAAGGTCTTTAAACACACTTTTAAAACAATAGAAACTCATTTAAACACATAAAAGATACTGAGAGACAGAGCAAGAGCTATGGAAAACACAAACATTTCATTTTTAATGATTTATATAGTAAAATAACATTACAAAAATAGACGCAATATACCGGGACCGCAAAAACTGAACCGCGATGAAGTGGGGGTTTACTGTAAATACAGGCAAAAAGATAAAAAACAATCCAAACTCAGGTTGGATGCTACATAACATTGGGGGTTTGGGACCCCCAGGAGTTCAAAAGGTAAACCGAAGAGGTGTGCAGAAACTAAAAGGTGCCTCTACATAATGCAGAGGCTGATTTATCATCTCTAAAATAGAACACATTTGCATTAAAGGGATTGATTTACTAAAACTGGTGTGCACAAAATCTAATGCAGCTCTGCATAGAAACCAATCAGCATCCAGATTTTCTTTTTTTTTGCCAAAGCGTAACTGAACAAGCTGAAGTTAAAAGCTGATTGGCTACTAAGCACAGCTGCACCAGATTTTGCACTCTCCAGTTTTAGTAAATCAACTCCAAAGTGTAGCCAAAACCATATTGTCTTGGGTGTAGTGGCTGTATTAGTTTTCTTTTTCAGTCTCCCCACCCCTTTATTTTAAAATGGTGATCCTGCCAGTAACACACTTCCTGTTCTAGCTACCACCCTCACCCTCACTGCACTGTATGGTGGAGCTGTGTTGTCACCCCAAGCTGCACTCCTTTCCTTAGGGCTCTTTCACACGGGCGGTCCGATCAGATCCGCCTGTCAGTTTTTTAGGCGGATCTCATCGGATCCTCCATGCAGCTCTATGGGGCAGCGGATGTCAGTGGAGACACCTCCGCTGACCCCCCGCTGCCATCCGTATCCGATCCTGTCAGTGAAATCTTGACGGATGGAAACCCTATTTTTCCATCCGTTCAGGTATCGGATCGGATGAGAGTGGACAGGCGGTCCGCTCTCATCCGATCCCCCCATAGAGAGCAGCGGGGGCTGTGACACCTCCCTCTCCGCATTGCAAGCGGAGGTGGAGCTGTCATCCGCCGGCTCAGCGGGGATCGCTTAGAAAGTGGAGGATCCCAAATCCCGCAAGAAGATTCTCCTTCCATGAGAATAGGATCTTGGGCTTTACCAAGAACCCTCTGTGAGGTCCACTGATGTCAGCGTGAGGAAGGTCTTTTCTCCTGCAATAAACCCAGGAGTAAGGCAAGTATTTTCTTCCACTGTTTTTTTTATTTCCAGAATGCAGTGTTTTGTCAACAGCCACATCTGTAGACCTAGCACTTTCGTTTAATGGCTCATACACACTATAAAAAAAAAAAAATCGGGCAAACATTTTTGTCCAAAGAATTTTCCTATAGTGTGTACACAATTTTCGTACGAAAATTCTTGAAGGGACAAACTCCAAAATTTTCCTCGTACAGGAAAAAAACAAACGCTTTTGGTTTAATGTGTACCATTTTCATACAATTTTTGTACAAGAAAAAAAAAAAAAAAAAAAATCAGAAAAGACTGCGCATGATCAGAAACAAAAAAAAAAAAAAAGGCCTTTGTCGTACGAGAATTTTTGTACGAATTTTCGTTCATCGGTTCAGATTTGCTGTGAAACAACGAGGAAGATCGGATGATCGTGTGTGTACCCCACTTAAGTCCCAGTTCACACATATGCGATGCAGGAACCCTGCGAATCCACTGCCGTTTCCGGCATCGCACTTAACTCACAGACTGCCATATGCGAATCGCTGGGGGTGTCAATACATAGTTAAGGACACCCCCAGATCAGTTCTCATATCGCAGTGCAAACTGTCAGTTATGACATCAATCAGATCACATAGGTGTGAACACCCATGCGATCCAATTCTGGTGCGGATTCTGTGCGAGTGTGGTCCGAAATGCGATGCAAATTCAGCCATACAATCTGTATGGCTGAATTTGCATCGCACAGACATCAAATGTGATTTGCACAGCAGTGTGCTGCGAATCACATGCAATGTCTGTCATTGCATATGTTAGAACCAGCTCTCTAGCCTGTTTTAAAATGTGTCCTTCTTAAAGTAGGTTGTAAAGGTACATTTTATTTTTAAACAGTAACTAACATCTGTATACTTAATTGCACAGAGCAGGCCTGTACCTCCTCTACTCGGGTCCTGGGTTCCCCTGTTGAAGTCACGTGCCGTGACGTAACGCATAGGGCATTGCCAGACCAGAAGTGATTTTGGAAGCCTGTATACTACCTTGCATCTGCATATACTAAGCGTTTTTCATCAAACTGAGTGTAAGAGTTACTATTTTTTTTTTTTTAAATTGTAATTTTAAATTACTAGACCATGGGAGGTCACTTTCACTTTGTTTTACTTAAATATATGAATGCTGTGTGGTAGACGGAAGCCTTAAAAAAGGACCATACCAAGGGAATATCCCAAAACATCCAAAACGCATTAGAAAGACCAGAAACCAGGCCAGGACTGGTGAAACATCTCCTCAAAGCATGAATAGGGTTTGTGGAACATCACCCTGAGATTCTTCTTCATCAAAAAGTGCATTTGATTACTAAGGCCCCTTTCACACTTGTGCGACTTGTCCTGCGACTTGGGACTGCAAAATCCCATGACAAGTTGTACTCCATGATTTCCAATGAAAACCGTTCATATCAGTGCGACTTCAAAGTAGTCCCTGCACTACTTTGGTCCGACTTTAATGCATTTTGAGGTCCATAGGCATTGCTTCAAGTGCAGTCAAAAATCACATGACTTTTAGGTCGCACAAGTGTGAAAGGGCTTAAGGTAAGAGTTCTGTGAGCACAGAGGTGTCACCAGGAGGGAAAATACACCATAAAGTTTGTATATGTTTACTTGATAAGCACTGTATTTGGGAAAAAGTGATCATTCGGACGATCACTGCTGGAATATGAACGGTCACATATTTTGAGAGATATTCACTTGCACTTGTAGATGGACTGCACTATAGATATGCACTTTATATATCACAGTGCATGGAATTGTATATAATTTTATGATACACATTACAGAGTTTGCGCTACATCATTTTTTTACTATTACATAAAGTTTATACAGCACATTCAGCAGCCTCACATCCTAGTGAGGGACATAGTTCCTTGGGGCCAAGCTGACCCAAACTATGTAAAGTAGATCAAAAGATGGAATTTGTAATTTAGTAGCAGTTACAGAAACACACTGCTCAGGACTAATGTGGTCAGAAATCAATGAATCCACCAGTGTTTTGTTAGAATATTTTAGCACACTAATATGTTAAAAATCTTAATCCTAGGAAACATTTTATACAGGTTTATGGACATTGTACCTGTCCGCTGCTCCGACATTGGTGCTGTGGCCAGTGGCACAGATTTGAGGTCAAATGGCTTCTCTGAAGGATCCAGGGTGTATTGCTGCAATGCCCGTTCCAGCCCAGGGATGGACACCGTTAACCCTGAAAATAAAGCATTGCTATATTACTCCGGTTATGACGTAGTTTTGAAAAGAATTGCTCCTGCGCTTGAGGGGTTGTTCATGAGACACGCTGGACACGACCTTAGCTGGTATTGTCGTCGTCCTGCTGTGCTGCCACTCATGGATGGGGAAACCACAAAGAGAACTGGAAAGAAAAAATAGAGGGCGCACCAACCTAGTGCATAACCTAAAAACAGTTTATTGTTAAAAATGTGTACATCATACTCAAAAAAATAGATGGCACATAGGCACAAATTGAGATAGTAAGTCCACAAAGGAGGTCCACTGGGCGTAGTACACAGATACAGACCGCGTTGAGATGTGGAACCTCTAAGTGCCGCTTACGCGTTTCAGGGGCTCAGAGGGTACGGCCCTGAAACGCGTAAGCAGCACTTAGAGGTTCCACAGCTCAACACGGTCTATACCAATGTACTATGCCCAGTGGACCTCCTTGGTGGACTTACTATCTCAATTTGTGCCCATGTTCCATCTATTTTTGTGAGTACGATGTACACGTTTTTTAAAGGTAATGCGCTAGGTTGGTGCTCCCTCTGTATTTTTTCTTTCCAGTATGACGTAGTTTTGTTTGATTTAAACTCTATGGCAGACAGATAAGGAAAGCTAGCAGGCTCATTTACATACATACCATTTAGGATATAGCTAGAGTTGAGGGCTTTCTGTCTTTGTTCCAGGATGTTCAGATAGAATGTTGCTCTGTCCCTCACTTCATTGTCATCATCCATCATACATCTGTACAAGGGCAAAGAGACTTCTAATTAGAGCGGAACTTCACCCAAAAGGGGAATTTCTTCTGGTCTTCCTCCCCCTCCTCTCTTAGTTTTGGAACATTATTATTTTTTATTTTTTTTGGGGTCGGCAGCAGGTACCTGGTTTTGACAGGTACCCGCTCCCACTACCAGTCGAATGTCACGGCAATCCGTGCAGAGGTTCAACCCCCCCCCCCCCCTTCTCCCACAGCCCTCTGGGACACATAACAGGTTCCGGAAAGCTGCTAGACCATTCATATAGTGCAGCACAGCTTGCGCATAGCAGGAAGCCGGCTGTGAAGTTGCAAGCAGTCACAGCTGGCTTCCCAAAATGCACATGCAGGCCTCTGGGCCTGAACACTGCCAATGCCATATGAATGTCCGTGGTTTTGGTACAGGATTTCCAAGATGTCATGTACAACAAGCCATGCTTCTGCCAAATCCTGGTTCTTTTGGTGAGCTTTTTTTTTCCCCCAGAGTACAGTATAATGAGCTTAATCCTTGCAGCCAGGGCTGCTATTAGAAATCATGGGGCCCAAAATAGCCTACCTGACAGGGCCCCCTCTCTAAAGAGCGATCAAAATGCTTTTTTTTTTTTTTTTTCTTTATTATTTTTTTAGAATTTTACTTTCTCCATTATATTTCTTACAATTTTTTACCTGCCGTTTTGGGGAGTCTTTGGTGAAATATGGGGGGTCTAAATAGACCCTTGATGTTTTACATTTAAAAACAGAGAAAGGGAGTGAGGACATAGACTCCCCAATCCCTTTCTCTGTGGCCTCAGCTGCACTGGACTGTGAATAAATGGGAAGTGCTCTGTGCTGAGCGGCTTCCTGTTCATTCACATACTGAAGCATAGAAAACACAGTCTACTATGCTTCAGTGATGAATGGACACAGGAGGGATTGGTACCGATCGCTCACTGTGTTCATTCAAGAAAGGAAGGGGGCCAGTAAATATGACACAGTAGGGCCAGACAGCAGGTGTTATGAGTGCAGATCCTAGAACTGATCTCCATGCAGGCGGAGGAAGAAAGAAGTAGAAGCTGCCAGTGCTGTGAGGGCATCCACAAGAGTCACAAGTGTCAGCAATACAGCCAGCTCTCCTGCACTGGGCTCAGTCCCCATCAGTTTAAAAGTGGGGCCCGGTACATAAGGCTCAGCTGTACTGCCTTATCAGCGGCCCTGACGCTGCTAGCACCTCCTCCTCTGACAACTTTCACTTAGATAGGGGTTTAATCATCGAGGTGTGCTGATCAGGTGTTAAACTTTGGGCAATATAGTGTACTTTCTATCCTTTTCAGTCCCAATAGCACAGATGCCTGTTAGCTTCAGGACGGGAAGGTTTTACCCCCTTAATGACCAGGCCATTTTTTGTGATACAGCACTGCATTTTAACTGACAATTGCGCGGTCGTGCAATGTTGTAACCAAATAAAATGAATTTCCTTTTTTTCCCACAAATAGAGATTTCTTTTGGTGGGATTTGATCACCTGTGTGATTTTTATTTTTTGTGCTATAAACAAAAAAACAGAGACGATTCTGAAATTAAAAAAAAAAAAAAATCAAATTTTTTCATAATTTTTAGGCCAATATGTATTCTGCCACATATTTTTGGTAAAAAAAAAAAAAAAAATCCCAATAAGTGTATATTGATTGGTTTTCACAAAAGGTATCACATTTACAAACTAGGATAGATTTATGGCATTTTTATTTTCATTATTTTTTTTTACTAGTAATGGCGGCGATCAGCAATTTTTAGCGGGACTGCGACATTGCAGCGGACAGACCAGACACCTGACACTTTTGAAGGGAACAGTGACATTACTACAGTAATCAGTGCTAAAAATATGCACCGATACTGTACTAATGATACTGGCAAGGAAGGGGTTAACACCAGGGGCAATCAAAGGGTTAAGTGTGGATGCTAACTGTGCGCGGGATGAACTCACTAGATGAGTTCATCCCCCACTAGATGAACATAGAGATCTGTGTTCCCGAATAGCAGGAACACAGGATCCCTAAGTTCATCTGTGACAGAACTGAGGTCTGCCTGGTTTACATAGGCAGACCGCCGTTCTGTTCCTATGAGGAGAGATCGCGAGTGGCCGCCGGACATCGCGTCCGCCGGACCTGCTGATTGGTTCCCCCTCTGGCAAATCGTTACGCGCCCCCCACTGGCTACTACACGAAACGACGTACAGGTACGTCGTTTCGCGTAATAGAGCAGACCTGCTGTAGTATATGTGGCGGCGGCTGGTGAGCAAGTAGTTAACCAACCTCAGTGGAGTCAGACATGATGCAGGATGGCTAAATCTTTCAGAGAAATCTGTTCACCTACCTTCTTAATAGTACCAAGATGCTGGGCAGCACATCTTCATTTTGAGCACCAAATTTGGCTAGGGCACTGACAGCACCTATTGGATAAAATTAGAATGTCAACAATAATTCCAGAGAACAATCAGAGTGATTAGCAGAAATATCCGAGTTACGGCTCACCTGCTCGAACCTCCTCATTCTCCAGGATGACCCGATTGTAGATGAACCGGATATACTTAGAAGGGCTGGCGGTCCTTGGTCCCTCCTGTCCCAGCAGGTGAAGGATGCGGGTGGCCAGGACAGTGAACTCACAATCCTCTATGAACTCACAGAGATGTGACAGCCCCGTCTCTTTGCTCTCAGGATTCTCCTCAATGATGCTGATGATACAATCTACTATGGCCCGTTTGTATTCAAACCCACCCTGTCAATACATTGAATATGTCATTACAGAATAAAAAGGGCATTCCTTTAGGCGACATAACTATTAATGGTTACTGACCCCTTACTTCCTGGGTGGTCAGTAGGACAGAAAAAAAAAAACACAACACATTAAAACCTACCCATTAGGGATTCCTCACAGAAGTGGAAAACCCCTCAAACAATTTTAAGCAATTGAATAAAGCATAAATAGCAGTTGAATAGTGGAAATAAACAATTGCAGAACCCAATAAATCTTTTAGATTCTGCAGCGCTGGTCCTCATTAAAGGAGCCTATACCCCATTATCTTCTATGTGTGGGTTAAAAACTTTTTGAGTCCACAACAAAATTGGGTATCCCCGCACTCTGTTATTGTACTTTGCGGTCACAAGTGTACCGAATGGCTTCAGCCTAGTCTCCACCCTTGGATGAACACCGCTCAAATGCATTTTACCCTGACACCTTAAGGCCCCTTTCACACAGGCGGACAGTTCAGATCCACATGTCAGTTTTTTTTGACGGATCTGAACGGTCACCCCATGCATCTCTATGGGGCATCAGATGTCAGCGGAGACATGTCCGCTGACATCCGATCCGTCGAATCTGGACGGATGGAAACCCTATTATTCATCCATCCAGCGGATCGGATTGGATGAGAACGGACAGATGGTCCGTTCCTATCCGATTCCCGCATAGAGATGCATGGGGACCTAACAGCTGTGTCTCCGCACACAGCGCGGAGACACAGCTGTCATCCTCCTGCTCCGCGGGGGATCGACGGATCAATCCCCCGCTGAGAAAAACAGAGTCCGCCTGGCGGACTCCGTGTGTGAAAGGGCCCTAATAAATAAGGACACTACGATAAAGTCTTCAACAGGCTCCTATGGGTGAAGACTAGGCTGAAGCCATTTGACACACTTGTGACCGCGGAGTACATTAACAGAGTGTGGGGATGCGCCATTTTGCTGTGAATGGATTACGGAGCTCGAGGAGCCTTATAAGCTAAAACCAGCACCTGGTAGCAGTTACTGAACCAGCCAGAGGAACATACTGAGGTATCCAAGCAGTTCTTTTCTTTTTTGAAAAGGTTTTGGCTGGATACATCACTGTTCACCACATGGACACAATTCTGCAATCAATGACCTGCTGGTTATCACGTTTCAATAAACGTACCTCTTCACGAAGCATCGTGAACAAGAAGTTCATCATGACGGCATGTTTGCGAGGATACTTGTGACACAGAGCGCTGATCGCCTGTACAACAACCACCTAGAGGAAAGAAATGTCCAAAAATGAAAAACTCACCATTAGATCAAATATCCAATTCATGAAAAGTACTTTAAAGACAGGGCATGACAAATTTGCTTAAATCTAGGAGCCAGTATTTTTTTTTTTTTTGCAACATTTAATTTTCAGGACAAGATTTAGGGGCCCACCCTCTTCCTCTACAGTCTAAGAGGAAGAAACAGTGGGTAGGCCTCAATCAAAAGCTTGTTCTGAAAATGTAACTGTAAATACAATTAAAAGAAAAATATCAAGGTCAGTACTCTACTAATCTATATGTAGTACCCTCCTAGTAGGTGCTAGTGAGAGAGTATAGTTTTTGGCTCTGTCTGCCTATCAGAGGAGCAGTAGGGAAATCTATATTGCTTTCTGCCTACCAGAGAGCAGGATCTGTGAGTTAGGTCTGCTCAGTGTGCAATTCATTGAGTCTAGAGAGTGTTTCACACTGGTCCAATAGGGAGGCATATTGGACAGTGGGAGGAAAGCTGACAAATGAGTACAGAGGCCTTGATACAGTCCTGGTGATTGGTAGAGACTGGCTGTCTCAGTGCATAATGGGACACTGTATAAAAGCCAGGAGCACATGTGCTGCGGGGGTCTTTGGCTGGTGAGCAGAATTCCGGAGGGAGGGTGGCAGCTACCTCTGTAGCAGTGGCACGTGGTCACAGGCAGTCGGCCTGGGGAACAGAGGAAAGGAACTGAACCCAGAGGTCCAAGAGAACTGACTGGAGGGGTAGAGACACTGGAGACCCTCGAAAAACAGTATCGTGAGTACAGGGGATCCTGTCTAGGGGCTTGACCTGAGGGGGGCCACCCCAGTGTAGGATAGTCAGAGGACGGGTGTCAGTCTGTGGAGTGAAAGGGGATATTAGGCAGGTATCCCGAGGATAATCTACCTAACAAAGTCGTCTGAACAGAGACTCGCTCTAAATTCATCTAGTGGCAAGGTGAATCTGCAGCCTGGCTGCATCTCCAGATAGGGGACCTCATCCATTGTGAATAGTTCAATTTGGAGTATCCCACTATTCCCTTCTCCCATCCCTAATTAAAATAAAACACCAAAAACAACCACATACCCCTGGACTGATCATTGACTGAGCCAAAGAAGTAAAGTGTTAATCTGTGAATGCCAATGTAGCTAACGGTAACCCAGGGGGACCCGAAGGTGTGTTATCCAACAGTCCTCAAGGGGACAGTGCTACATATATTACATGCAATTTCCTAACGCTCACTTATTAGATTAGCCTGACCTATAATTGGATTATTGGTCAACATACAATGTGTGTATAAGAAGTGTAGAAAAGTGTTCAAAAAAAAGGATTTAATTTGCATAGCAATGTGCTAAAATAAAGCAAGGCTGTTGTCTTGGGTAATGCTGTTCTTAGGTTCAACACCTCATTTGGTCAGACCCTCTAAGCCAAGATCACCTTTAAGCAACAGGCAATTGTGGTAAATGCTGAAATCAAAGCCTAAACAGTATTGATTACATTAACACTCCAAACCTTAAACTCGTCTGAGATTTCTGACATGAAGGATGAGATCTGTTTCATGAGCCGGTCAATACTGCTCTCGCTTCCTGTCTTCAGCAATGTAGTAATGGCCAAGGTAGCGATACTGCGATTCGAATCAGTTACCAGATTTTCCAGGTCCAAGTTGCAGGCCGTTACAGCTGATGGGTGTTTCATGGCCACCTACCGAATTCGACAGAACAAAGATATTAGGATACAATGGATGGATGGTCTTCAAGGGTCAAATTATATATTCAGCCCTGGTTCACATTGGTGCGATGCGGGAAACGCGCAAGATTTGCTGCATTTCGGTGACGTCGGAGTCCCAGAATGCCCTGCTTGTCACTTCCGGTGCAGGCGCGGCATCCCAGAAGCTGTTTAGCAGGGAATACCGCACCTGCACCTGAGGTGACGAGCGGGGCCGGTGCAGACGCATTGACTCCTGGGAGCGATGACGTTCAGCACCCAGGAGTCATCGCAAGCCGGAAGAGATGGCGTGGGCCGCAGCCGCAGAGGGAGGAAGTGGAAGGCAGGGGAGTATATTTTCTTCAACAAGGTAAGTGACCAAAAAAAAAGGAGCATCGAGAGCATTCATTTCTTTTTCAGGTGGCCCTTAGCAAGCAGATGGCCCAAAATAGATTTTTTCGATTTTGAGGCAGGAACTCCGCTTTAAATCATACCGCACAGACGTAGCATGTAATGTGCACAGGAATGAAGTGCAATTCCTGTGTAAATAACATGCTAGGTTTTCCACACACCAATGTGAACCTAGGCTGAAGAGAGATGACAGATCTCTTTATTCTGATTCAGCCCCACATATTTTCATGAAAGTAAAATAATATTGCAACAAATCTGGTCTTTGGAGCAGATTACCTTGTTGAGGGTCCTGACAGCAGCATAGCGAAGGGCAGCTTTGGGAGAACTGCAGAAGAGCTGTAACACTAACAAGGGAAAAATAAGGAAAGCAGATATTTAGATGAAATGAAGCAACCAGCGACATCGGTAAGGTAATGTACCAATAACAACCCTAACTGATAAAATGGCAGCCTCCAAGCCATTTACTCCGATATCAGAGCCCTCCGATTCTTCCTGTACTGAAACTGTACTGTCTGTCCTCATGTTGTAAAGCACTGTGCAAACTGTTGGCATTCTATTAAATCCTGTACAATAAGTATTATTTATAGAATATCCTCTACACAGAGCTTGGCATGCTGTGTACTGTAACTAGACAAAGCATCAATGGTTCCCAGAAATACTCAGCTGTGTGCAAATGTGCTGATTTGTGCTCAAGTCTTAGACTGCATGTTGCTCATCGAGCCCCTGATGGCAATAACATGTACTGAAAATTACTGTGGTGGCTTTGCCTCCCTTGGGGTACCTTCATTAATAGTTCAGCCAAAGGCCTCACCATCTGATCGAACCAGAGCTAAGTCCTGCCCCCTACCACACTGGATTGTCCCAGTATTGAGCAAAAGTTAAGGACTTAAAAAGGGGGGGGGGGGGTCATCTGGAATTAACCACTTAAGCCCCGGAAGATTTTACCCCCTTCCTGACCAGGGCCTATTTTGCGATTCGGCACTGCGTGACTTTAACGTACAATTGCGCGGTCGTGCGACGCTGTACCCAAACGAATTTGATGTCCCCACAAACAGAGCTTTCTTTTGGTGGTATTTGATCACCTGTGCGATTTTTTGATCATGCGCTATAAGCAAAAAAAAGAGCGTCAATTTTGCAAAAACAATATTTTTCACATTTTTTTTATATAAAATTCCCCCCAAAAAAAAAGTAAAAATCAAATTTTTTTAACATTTTCGGCCAATTTGTTTTATGCTACATATGTTTGGTAACAAAAATCGCAAAAAGCGTATTTTGATTGGTTTGCGCAAAAGTTATTGCGTTTACTTAACAAAGGGAAAGATTTGTCATTTTTGTTTTTTTTTAACACGTAATGGCGGCGATCTGCGATTTTTTTTGCGGTACTGCGACATTGCGGCGGACAGATCGGACCCTTGACTGACATTTTTTACACTTTTGGGGTTACCAGTGACATTTCTACAGTAATCAGTGCTATAAATATGCACTGTTACTGTAAAATTACACTGGCTGTGAAGGGGTTAACTTTGAGAGGGAGGGGCTATGTGTGTCCCTAGGGGCGTGATCCTAACTGTGATTGGCTGTGGCTTGAGATGTATGAACAGTGATCAACGGTTCTACATAGTAGAACCGTATGATCACCATTCATACACCGGGGAGAATGAATGGCGGCTTGTTTACATTAGCCGCCTGCCTTTCTCCCTCTCCACCAACGATCGCGAGTGACCGGCAGACGATCGTGTCCGCCGGTCACACGCGCAGGGGGGGGGGGGGGTCCGTGACCACTCGGGAGCGGGGGCGCGCGCTCGCTCCCTAGACCCTCACAGGCTAGCGACGTAGTACTACATCACTCTGCCTGTGAGGGGCTGACCGCCGCAGTAAATAGTCGTGCAGCGGTCGGCAAGTGGTTAAGGGACTCTCTGGGTAAACAGGAAACTTTCCCCACTGCACCTATAACTAAAAAAATGAAGGCTAAACTACTAGTCATGGTCTCAATTTTTTTTTTCTTTCAATGTTTCCAACAGTATTAAAATTTACAGGCAAATGGACTGGTTTCCTTGTTAAAGCCTAGTTCAAGCCAAAACCACCTCTATTTTGGATAGAAAGGGGAAGGGATACAAGTATGGTCAGGTTTTTTTGGTTTCATTGTCCCCTTTCACCTTTTCCCCCATATACAGAGCTTTAGAGGGACAGGAAAAGACGAGAATCCCCTCAAACTGGGGACAGACAGCAATACATTTTTTTTAGTACACTGACAGCTTCCATTCCCCACAGATGATTGTGATCCATTTAAAAATGTTCCCAATCATGTGATCACTATGGCAGTAATGACATAGTGATCACATGCATGCTGGAAGCTTTACTGACAATATATTCTTTAAATTGGTTGTAAACCTCAGACATGAAATATGAACAAAGCATATCCCTCTATAGCGTGTACTTGTCTCAATTCAGAGCACTAAGGGGGAAATTAACGAAGACTGGAGCACCCAGAATCTGGTGCAGCTGTGCATAGTAACCAATCAGCTTCTCATTTCAGCTTGTTCAATTTAGCTTGGACAATAAAACCTGGAAGCTGGTTGCTTTCTATGCATTGCTGCACCAGATATTGCACTCTCCAGTTTTAGTAAATAACCCCCCAAGTGTCATTTCTGTTTTAATTGGTTTGAGTAAAGGCCCGTACACACGTACCGATTGTCGGCCGAAACTGTTCGGCCGCCGAACGATCGACCGATTTTCGGCTTGTTAGTATGATGCTTCCGACAGCCGACAGCACACTTTCGGCCGAACAGAATCTGTCGTGCAAGCATTAAAATTTTTGTATGCCGACACCAGAACGGCCGATTGTTCGCCAGTCAGTACAGATTTCGGCCGACAGACAGCAGATTTGCAAGACTGGGCATGCTCAGAAAAGAAAAAAGACAAGGAAAGTTAACCATCACATGACATCACTTCTGCAGTCGGCTGTTGTTGGCCGACAAAATTCTTGTGCAGTCTTTTGCACTTTTCAACAGACACGACAGCCCTCGGACAAAAGACGGCCGATCGTTCGGCCAACGATCGGTACGTGTGTACGGGGCTTAAGGAATAAACATTACAAAGCAGAGCAACGAACAATCCTCGCTAAGCTCTGTACATTTGAAACCATAAATACATAAAAGAAAGAGAAAAGAGAGAAAAGTGATAAAAAAGAGAGGAGATAGAAGAGACATGGCAAAGAGATGCGACTGACCATGGTTCTCCCGTATAATCCTCCACTAAGAGGGAGAACAAATGATAAATAGCCACTCAACTTATTTCCATAATACCCTAAGGAATGAATAAAGACCATCATGGAGACAGCTTGTCGAGTCTGCCTGTGATATACACAGAAACTTTGAGATTTAACGCGTCAAAAATGCCTGACCTCTACAAAGAGATCTTTAGATTGATAAGACAGTTAACTTATATAATTCAAATGATCTCTCCATTGTCACACAACTTATGGTCATTTATACTCCCCATTACTGACAGACAATCTGTTGAACATAGGTAAGAAAGCATAACAAAAAAAAAAAAAAAAAGGAGGGTGGGTCACAGGACCGACGGTGAAAGTAAGAGAGAGAAAAGAATAAGTAAAGAAAAGAGAAAGAGAAGTCACTTCTGACAAGTTTTCCTGAGACCAAGAGAAAAAAAGGCGAGGAGGAGGGATCTCCAGCATGCAACCTGTGACTGACAGCTTCAGCTCTGTTCCTGTGTGCAAGGGTGTATGTCTCTTCCCTCCAATCAGCTCTGCAGTGTGTAATTTCAGCTCTTGGCCCCGTTTCCTGACAGCTCAGAAAAGCTTATTCAATTCTAGACTTTGAATGGATGTAGAGAAAAGAGGGTGGCAGATAAACAGGTACAACCGTTGTAGGGGGATTGGTTTCATCTCTGTGTATCCACAGGTCAGTCACTTCACTGGGGATATGTAAGGGTTTACAACCACTTTAAAGCAGAGTTCCAACCAAAAGCGGAACTTCTGCTCATTTGCTTCCTCCCCCTTCCGGTGCCACATTTGGCACCTTTCAGGGGGGGTACCCGTTTTTGACAGGTACCCTTCCCCACTTCCGGGAGATGGCGCCGCGGCGCTGCCCCTTAGAAGTTTGGCCCCCTTCCCCTCTCCCCCGCCGCTGAGCCAATTCAAATGCGTAGCGCGCTTTGCGCATGCGCATTAGGGAACCACCCGGGTTCCCTCACCGGGAATGGCGTCGGCAGCACCCGACAGCCGATGGAAACATCGGCTGCAGTGCTGACATCACTGGACTCCAGGACAGGTAAGTGTCCTAATATTAAAAGTCAGCAGCTACAGTATTTGCTGACTTTTAATTTTTGGAGGGGGGAGGCCGAAACACCGCTTTAAGTATGCCGATGAACACCGACACCTTCAGGCTGTAATGGGATCTGCAGTACCAATTAATAAATTGTGTAACTGTCAGATAAAATTACATTATAAAAAAAAACAAAACACACAATCATGCAAACAAAATCGCTGGACGCCTGTTGTCCAAAAGAACTTCTTTTGGGCGACAGGCATCCAACAAGTTTGTTTGGGCGATTTTGCCATGATTTGTTGGGCGACAATCGTGCCACGATTGGGGTGCCATTGAAACGTAACTGGATCGCAAGCGCTTTTTGGGGCAATTCGGGAATCGCGGGTAGAATCGCGGCAATTTCGCCCGCGATCCGGAACGCCTAGGTGGGAATGGAGCCTAACCCAACATTCTATCCGTATTAGAAGGTTTGTGATTTTGGTAAAACGTAGAACTTGCCAACAGAGGTCACTAACCAGACACGGCAGGTGCCAGCTCCTTAGCGGTGCAGGAGGGAAGGTTGACGATGGCAGAGGCAGCTTCATAAACGACCATTTCATGTTTGTTTCTCAGGCAGCTCTCAATGAAATCAAACAAAGGACTGTCCCGGCTGAAAGAGAAGATACCAACTCACTCACAAATCTTTCCCAAATAATGTCTAAACAATGCATGGCCAAGTCTCTTACTTTCCATCCTCCTCTTCTAACAGCTTGCTGGCCACCCGGATCATCATGCAGTAAGCAAAAGGCGACTTCAGCCCGTG